>NW_006408819.1:33840-34822 GCF_000296735.1 Chrysochloris asiatica
AACAACAACAACAACAAAAGCTTTCGGTTAGCGGCTGGGCACATCAACCATGTTCCCTACCCAGGGGCTCCTCCTATCACAGCTTCCAAATAACCAACAAGCAGCCATTGAGACTAACATCAGCTCACAGTGACCCCATGTGTGTCTGAGGAGAATGTGCTCCACAGGGTTTTCAATGGCCTATTTAGATTGCCAAGTCTTTCTGACATAGCACTACTATAATAAAACTCAGACTTCTAACCTTTTGGTTAGCAGATGAGCACACGAAACATTTCACCCACATGGAGACTTCTATCCTCCCATCTTTAGGTCAAACCAACTAGTGATCATTGAATCCTGGAGCCCTGGAGCCCTGGAGCACTGATGTGGGTCAGACATGACCTGTGCTCTAACGGGTTTTCAATGCCTGGTTTCACAAAGATTCTCAGGCCTTTCTTCTAAAGCACCACTAGGAAAATGAGAATTTTCAACCTTTCTGTTAGTATCTGGGCACATCATTCAAATTCACTACCCAGGAACTCTTATCCTAGCTACCAAACAACCTACAATTTGCCCTGGAAATAAATTTGCCACAAGGTTCAACCATATGTGTTAGAAAACTGCTCCAGAGGGCTTTTTATGCCGAGAGTTTGGGAGGAGATCACCAAGCCTTTCATCTACAGCATCGCTAGGTAAACTTGAACCTCCAAACTTTCGGGGGGCAGCTGAATACATTAACCAGATTCATCATGTTGTTGTTGTTGTTAGGTAGCATCGAGTCGGAACCGACTCATAGCGACCCCATGCACAGCAGAACGAAACAAGGTCCGATTCTGGGCCAACCTCACTACTGCTGCCACACTTGAGTCCATAAATGATGCCACCTGGCCAATCCATCTCGTAGGGGGTCTTCCACTTTTTCTCTGACCCTCCATCTTACTCAGCATGACATCCTTCTCCAGCGACTGTTCCCTCCTGACAATCCGTCCAAAGTATGAGAGAC
>NW_006408819.1:35547-50329 GCF_000296735.1 Chrysochloris asiatica
AAGTGTTCTGGAATACTCATACTTTGCAATGTTGATTCACCATACACAACCTTATATCCCTTCTTTCAGTGCACAAACCAGTCAACGTGCTCTCAATTAGACTTCCCGTATCCCCATATGTGTCAGAGTACAACTCTACTCCACAGGGTTTTCAAATGGCTGATTCCTCAGAAGCAGATTGCCAGGCCTTTCTTCCACAGCACCTCGGACTACGCTAGAACCTACAGATAGACTTCCCACTACCCTCTGGGCACATCAACCATGGTAATCACCCAGGCACTCCTATCCCACCTTTTAAGTAATCTACATGATGCCATGTGTCGACTTTGACCGTGGCAACCACTTATATGTCAGAGAATGAATGTACACCCGAAGGTTTCAGATATCTGATTTTCTGGAAGTGGATAAAAGTTCTTTCTTCTGTAGTGCCTTGGGCTAAACCAGACTCTCCAAACGTTCGTTTTACAAGTAGACACATGAACATTTGCACAACCCAGAGACGGACTCCTAGTGGATCTTACAATAAAAATAACAACAACAGAAAAAAACAACAACTAATAGCCATTAAAATCACTTTGACTCATTGTGAATCCATGTGAGTCACAGAAAAACTGTACTCTACGGCTTTTTCAATGGTTGATTTCTTGGAAGCAGATTGCCAGACCTTTCTTCCTCAGCACCATAGGAGAAACAAGAATACCATTTCAGTTATCAGCTGAAGCAGTCGACATATTGTCAATTTTAACCTCTGACATCCCCACAGGTGTCCGTGCAGAACTGTGCTCCACAGGGACTTCAATTGCTGATTTATGGAAGTATATTCCCAAGGCATTTCTTCTGCAGCACAACCGTGAAAGCTAGAACCATCTATCGTTCAGTTAGAAGTCAGGATCACCAACCATTTCCATCACCTAAGGAGTGGCTGGTGGGTTTGAACCACCTACCTTGTGGTTCAAACCAACTTTATAGTCCCAATGCATTAACCCACAGCACCACACCAGGACTTTGACCAAATATAGCAGGCTAATTTTTAAGGTGATCATTTTGTATGGCCCGTGAATGCTGTTACAAATTTTGGCAGGAAAAAAGATTCCCTACCCCTAGGAGTCCTGGTGTGGCGTTGTGGGTTAATGCGCCAGATTCGGAAACCCTATACAGGGTCACTATGGGTCGGAACCTACTCAACGGCACTTAACAACAACAACCACACCTGTAATAGGACCTTCTATGACGCTGTGGGTTAATGCACTGGACGGTAAAGGCGGGTTGGACCTCAAAGTCAGTGGTTCAAGCTCATCAACCACTCCTCAGAAACCCTATACAGGGATGCTATGGATCAGAACTGACTAGACGGCACTCAACAACAATTAGGTGACACCCAGGGGACATGGATTCTTTGAATCTCCGTATGTGTCACAGCATGTTCACCGGTTGATTTGGGGAAGGCAGATCACCAGGCTTTTCTTCCTCAGCAACACCAAGTAAACAAGAACCTAAACACTTTAGGTTAGCGGCTGGGCACAACAACCATGTTCACCACCCAGGGGGTCCTATCCATTCATCCAGCTAACCAACAAGTTGCCAATGAGTCCATTTCAACTCATGGAGACCCCATGTGTGTCAGAGAAGCATTGTTCTCCAAGTGGTTTCGGAACGCTGATTTGTTGGAATTAGACCACCAGTCTTCAGGCTAAACTAAGGAGCTCTGGTAGCGTAGTGGTTATGAATGGGGCTGCGAACCTTAAGGCCAGCGGTTCGAAACTACCAGCAGCTCCGCGGGAGAAAGATGAGGCTTTCTGCTCCCGTAAAGATTTACAGCCTCGGAAAACCTGTTCAGGGTCGCTATGGGTCGGAACCGACTCCATGGCACTTAACAACAACAACAGGCTAAACTAAACTCTCCAATATTTATCTTAGCAACTAGATACAAAAAACATTTGCACAACTCAAGGACTCCTAGCCCATATTCCAGGAAACCAACCAGTAATCATTAAATCCACTTCGATTCATGATGACTCTGTGTGGCACAGTAGAACTGTGCTACCCACGGTTTTCAATGGAGTCCTGGTGTGGCACCATAAGCACTGGACCAAAAGGTCAGTGGTTCAAACTCACCAGCTGCTCCTCAGAAACCCTATACAGGGTCGCTATGAGTGGGAAGTGACTCCACAACACTTAACAACAACAAGAACACCAGTTTTTGGGAGTACATTGACATGCCTGTCCTCTGCAGTACCACTGGGTCACCTTTAACATTTAATCTTGTAGTTAGACCTGGACATATGAACCATTTCCACCACCTGGGGTCTCCAATCTTCTCATTTTCCAACCAACTAACCAGTGATCATTGAATCCACTCTGACGCCTGGCAACCCTATGTGTGTCAAAGAAGAACTGTGCACCACAGGCTTGTCAAGGCCTGCTTTTTAGAAGATTGCCACGCCTTTCTTCCGCAGAACCACTGGGTAAACCCAAAACTCCAACCTTGTGATTAGCAGCTAGGCACATAAAACATTTCCACTCCTACCCAATCTTCCAGAAAACCAAACAGTAACCAATAACTCAATGAAAAGTCTTGGTTACTCCACATCTGTGAGAGGCGAAATGCACTCCACAGTGTTTCCAATGGCTGATTCATCAGCAGGGGATTGCCAGGCCTTTGCGCCACAGCACTACTATGAAAACCCTGATCTTTAACCTTTTAGTGAGCATCTGGGCACCCGAAACATTTCTATCACCTGGGGATTTCATATCCCACTATATGTCAGTACAGAAATTTACTCCACAGGACTTTCAATGGTTCAGTTTTCGGAAGCAAATTGTCAGACCTTTCTTCAGAAGCACCTCAGACTACTCTAGAACCTACAAACTTTCTATTAACAACTGGGTACATTAACCATGTTCACCACCCAGGGGCTCCTATCCCACCTTCTAAAACGCCTACATGGTGCCATGTGTTGGCTGCAATCTTGGCAATCACATATATGTCAGAGAAGAACTGTATACCCGAAGGTTTCTGATGCCTGGCTTTTTGGATACAGATAACCATTCTTTCCTCCTGTAGTGTTTCGGGCTGACCTAGAATTTTCCATCTTTAGGTTAGAAATGAGACACATAAACATTTGCACAACACAGGAACTCCCAGCCCATCTTTCAGTAAAACCACTAGTAGCCACGAAATCACTTCATGTGAGTCAGAAAGGAACTGGGCTCCACAGCGTTTTCAATCGTTGATTTATTGGAAGTAAATTGCCTGTCCTTTCTTCTGCAACACCATTGGGAAAACTAGAATATTCAACCCTTTGGATTAAGAGCTGGGAACATCAACCAGGTTCACCATCCAGGATATTCTATCCCATCTTCCAATGAACAAATCAGATGACATACTGTCGATTTTGACTCCTCATATCCCTATATGGGTCAGAGCAGAACTGTGCTCCACAGGGATTTCAAGAGCCGATTAGTAAAAATACACTGCCAGCCCTTTCTTCTGCAGCACTGCTGTGCAAACTAAACCCATCAATCTTTCAGTTACAAGATGGTCACATCAACAATTTCCACCAGCTGTGGACTCCTATCCTCCCATCTGCCAACCAACCCATCAATGATCGTTGACTTGACAGTCCTCTGGCGCCCCCATGTGTTTCAGAGCAGAACTATGCTTCATAAGGCTTTCAAAGTGGATCACCAGTCCTTTCTTTCACAGTGCCACTGGGTAATCTAGAACCTCCAGACATTTGGTGAGCATCAGGATATATCGATCATGTGTACCACACAGGGCCTTCTATCCTACATTCCAATGACCATACCAAGTGACATCCAGTGAACCTGGACTCTTTGCATCTCCATATGTGTCAGAACTGTGCTCCTCAAGATATTTATTCAATGGCTGGCGTAGGGGAAGCAGATCGCTAGACTTTTCTTTCTCAGCACCATTGTGTGTGTGAGAAGTATTATTCGCCAAGTGTTTCTGATGCCTGATTGGATGGAAGTAGAACACCAGTCCTTTCGGATGCAGTGCCTCTCGCTAAATATCAACCATCCGGGACTTTTCTTTCCCATCTTCCAATGAGTAAACAAGCCAACATCCTGTCAATTTAGATTTTTAATATCTCTCTGTGTACCACAGAAGTACTGTGTCCCACTGGGTTTTGAATGGTTGATTTTTTATGAACCAGATTACTAGACAGTTCTTCCACAGCATCACTGAGTACGCTAGAACCTACAAACTTTCCTTTAGCATCTTGGTACATCAACCATATTCACCATCTGGAACCTTCTGTCCCATCTTCCAATGAACAAACCAGCCCACATACTGTCATTTAGACTTCTTACATCGCCATATGTGTTAGAGCAGAACTGTGCTCGACAGGGTTTTGAATGGCTCAGTTTTCCTAATCAGATTGCCAGGCATTTCTTCCAAAGCACATCTGAGTATGCTAGAACATACAAACTTTTTGTTAACAACTGGGTACAGCAACCATGTTCACCATGCAGAGACTCCTATTCCACCTTTTATTTACCTAGCTGGTGCCATGTGTCAACTTCTATCTTGGAAAATGAATATATGTCAGAGAAGAGCTGTACTCCCAAAGGTTTCTGGTGCCTCTGTTTTTGGAGGTGAAACACCAGTCCTTTCTTCTGTAGTGCCTCTGGGTTACCTAGAATCACCAACCTTGAGGTTAGCAACTAGATACTTAAACATTTGCACAACCCAGGAACTCCTAGACCATATTCCAGTAAACCAACTTGTTGTTAACTGCCGTCAAGTCAACTCTGACCCACAGCGACCCTGTACAGGGTTTCCGAGGAGCGACTGATGAGTTTGAACCACTGAACTTGTGGTTCATACCAACATTGCAGTCCAGCGCATTAACCCCTAATGTCACACAAGGACTCCAGTAAATCCAGTAGTAGCCATTAAAACACCTTCAACTCATGGAGAATCCATGTGAGTCAGGGCAGAATTGTGCTCCACCACATCTTCAGTGACTGATTTATTGGAAGCAGATCGCCAAGCCTTTCCTCTGAAGCACCAATGTGGAAACTGGAATAGCCAAACTTTTGCTTAGCACCTGGGCACATCAGCCATGTTCACCATGCAGGATGTTGTATCCCACCTTCCTAAGAACAAACCAGCCAACATAGTCTCGATTTTAAATGCTTACATCCCTGTATGTGTCACAGCGGAAGTGTGCTCCACAGATATTTCAATTGCTGTTGAAAGTTTATTGCCAGGTCTTTCTTCTGTAGCACTAGAGTGTAAACTAGAACCACCAGCCTTTCAGTTAGAAGCTGCCACATCAATCTTTTCCACCACCTGGGGATTTCTAGCATCCAACCTTCAGAGCAGAGCTAGGCTCCACAGGGTTTTGAATGTCTGGTTTTTAAAGGATTGCCACACCTTTCTTCCATAGCACCACTGGGCACATCAACCAAATTCACCACCCAGGGACGCGTATCCCATCTCCCAACCAACCTACAAGTTGCCCTGGAGTTGCCTTTGATACATGGCAAATCCGTATGTGTCAGAGACCAGCACTCCATAGGGTTTTTAATACCTGTGTTTTTGGGGGAGTAGATCACGAGTGCTTTCTCCCACAGGGTCATTAGGTAAACTAGGACCTCCAAATGTTTGAGGAGCAGCTCGGCACATCAGCAATGTTCACCATCCAAAACCTTCTATCCCCTCTTCCAAGAAACAAAGCAGCTGCCGTGCTATCAATTTAGACTTCTCACATCCCCGTAAGTGTCAAAGCTGAACTGTGCATGCTCCAAAGCATTTTGAACGGTCAATTTTTCTGAATCAGATTGCCAGACCTTTCTTCTGCAGCACATCTGAGTACACTAGAACCTACAAACTTTTCACTGTCTACTTCTTTAGGAGTAGATTGCCAGGCCTTTCCTTAGCAGAACCACTGGGTAAACTTTTAACATTCAGTCTTGCAGCTAGCAGCTGGGGGCTTCAACCATTTCTACCACCTGGGGATACCAATCCTCCCATTTTCCAACTAATCAACTAGTAATCATTGAATTGGCTGACTCCTGGAGACCCATGTATGTCAGAGCAGAACTGTGTTCCACAGAGTTTTCTCTGGCAAATTTACTTTAAGTATGTTGCCAGGTCTTTCTTCTGCAGCACCACTGAGAAAACTACAATAGTCAAATTTTTGGTTACTGGCTGGGCATATCAACCATGTAACAAACATCTAGGACCTTCTATCTCATCTTCCAGTGAACAAAGCAGTCAACATACTGTCGATTTTGACGACTCCTCACATCCCCATATGTATCAGAGCAGAACTGTGCTCCACAAGTGTCTGCATTGCTGATTTTAGAAGTGTATTACCAGGCCTTTTAACAGCAACACTGTTGTGAAACTAGAACTGCCAAGCTGTCCGTTAGAGGCTGGGCACATCAATCATTTCCTATACCTGGGGACTCAGATCGTCCCATCTTCCAACAAAACCAACAATGATCACTGAATCACCGGACTCCTGGCGACCCCAGGTGTGTCCAAGGAGAAGTGTGCTCCTCAGGGTTTTCTCTCACGGTGACACTTGGTAAACTAGAACCTCCAGACATTTTTGTTAGCAGCTGGATATATAAACCATTTGCACCACATTGGGATTTCTATTCTACCTTGCAATGAACCAAGTGGCAGCCAGTGTGTCACAGCTGACCTAGGCTTCACATGATACTCAACAGCTGATTTGGGGAGAGGCAGATCATCAGGCCTTTTGTCCTAAGCACCACTGAGTAATCTCTACGTTAAAAGCTTTAGGTTAGCAGCTGGGCACATCAACCACGGTCACTACCCAGGGGATCCTATCCTATCTTCCAACCAACCAACAAGTTGCCATTGAGTCAATTTCAAACCATGATGGTCCCATGCGTGTCAGAGAAGCACTGTTCTCCAAGAGGTTCCTGATGCCTGTTTTATTGGAAGCAGACCACCAGTCCTTTCTTATGCAGGGCTTCTGGCTACACCGTACCTCCAACCTCTAACTTAGCAACCACATTCCAAGGACTCCTAGCCCATCTTCCAGTAAAGCAACCAGTAGCCATTAAGTCCACTTTGACTCATGGTGACCCTTTGTGTGTCACAGAAGATCTGTGATCAACAGGGTTTTCAATGGCTAATTTAGCAGGAGTAGATTGCCATGACTTTCCTCTGCAGTGTCAATGGGTCAACTGTACCATTCAATCTTGCAGTTAGCAGCTGGGCACATGAACCATTGCACCGCCTGGGGACTGCTCTCCTCCCATTGTCCAACTAACCAAACTGTGATCACTGAATTCACTCTGACCTTTTGTGTGTTAGACCAGAACTGTGCTCCAAATGGGGTTAATGCCTGATTTTTTAAAGAAGATTGTCAAGCCTTTCTTCCAAAGCACCACTGAGTAGCCTAGAAACTCAAAACGTATCGATCAGCAGCTACGCACAAAACAAGTATAACCACCCAAGAACTCGCTATCCCATCTTTGAGGAAACCAATCAGTAACCATTAAGTCTATTTCAACTCAGAGTGACACCATGTTTGAGTCGGAGGAGAAACGTGTTCCACGAGATTTTCAATGGCTGATTTATCAGCAGGAGATGGCCAGGCCTTTCTGCCACAGCACTACTCTGGGAACACGAAACACATCCTCCACCTAGGGACTCCTATCCTCCCAGATTCCAACCAAGCAGCCAGTGATCACTGATTCCACGCTGAGTCCTGGGGCAGAAATGTGTAGCAGAGTTGAACTGTGCCCCACAGAGTTTTGAATGGTTGATTTTTCAGGTTCAGATTGCCAGTCATTTCTTCCGCAGCATGTCTGAGTCCTATAGAACTTATAAACTGTCCATCAACAGCTGAGCACATCAACCATGTTCTGTACCCAGGGACTCCAGCTCCTGAAGGTTTCTGATGCCAGGTTTTGGAGTGCTTCTTACTAAGCTAGAATCTCCACCATTTAGGTTAGGAACTAGACACATAAACATTTATACAAACCAGGGACTCCTAGCCCATCTTCCAGTAAACCAACTTGTTGTTGTTGTTGTTAAGTGCCGTCGAGTCGGTTCCGACCCATAGCGACCCTGTACAGGGTTTCCGAGGGTGTAAATGTTTACGGGAGTAGAAAGCCAACTAGTAGGCATTAAATCCAGTTCGACTCATGGTATATGCATGTGAGCCAGACCAAAACTGTGCTCCACAGCGTATCAATGATAGAGTTCTTGGAAGCAGATCCTCAGGCCTTTCTCCTGCAGCACCACTGGGGAAACTAGAAGAGTCAACCTTTCGGTTAGCTGCTGGGCACATCAACCATGTTCCCAATCTAGGACATTCTATCCCGTCTTCCCAACAACACCCCAATCGACATACTGTCGATTTTGACTGCACACATCCCCATGTGTGTCAGAGCAGAGCTGTGCTCCACAGGGATTTCAGTGACTAATTTCTGGATGGTTACTGCCAGCGGTTCTTCCGCAGCACTGATGTACAAACTCGGAATGCAAATCTTTCCGTTAGAAGCTGGGCACATCCACCGTTTCCATCATCTGGGGCTCCTATGCTCCCATTTTCCAATCAGAGGACCAGTGCACATTGAATCAACTGACTCCTGGTGACCCCAGGAGTGTCAGAACAGAACTGTGCCTGCCCCACAGGGTTTTTTGTGTGGTTTTTTTTTCCCACAGGGTTTTCAATGCCTGGTTTTAAAAAGTGGATCGTCAGGCCTTTCTTTCATGGTGACGCTGGGTAAACTAGACCCTCCAGATGTTGGGTAAGCAGCTAGATAAATCAACTTTCTACCCCACGTTCTATGACCAAAGCAGGTGACATCCAGTGGACTTGAACTCTTTGCATCTTCATATGTGTCATAACACCTAAGAGGAGCACTGACTAAAACAGAACCTAAAAGCTTTAGATTAGCAGCTGGGCACATCAACCATGTTCACTAAACAGGGGTTCGGCTCCATTCTTCCAACATACCAGAGAGTTGCCCTTGAGTCAATTTCAACTCATGGCAACTCATGTGCTCTCCAAGCAGGTCACCAGTCCTTTCTTATGCAGTGCGCTTGTCTAAACAAGAACCTCCGACCTTTATCTTAGCAACCAGACACAAACATTTGCACAACCCAGGGACTCCTAGCCCATCTTCCAGTAAATCAACCAGTAGCCATTAAATCCATTTCAACTCATGGTGATGTTTTGTGTGTCAGAGCAGAACTGTGCTCCACCGGGTTTTTAATGCCTAACGTATTAGAAGATAGCCAGGCCTTTTCTCTGCAGTATCCCTGGGTTAAACCTTAACATTCAGTCATGCAATTGGTGGCTGGGCACATTAACCATTTCCACCACCTGGGGACTCCTGTCCTCCAACCTTCCAATCAACCAACCAGTGATCCTAGAATCCACTCTGCCTCTTAGCAATCTCATGTGTGTCAGAGCAGAACTGTGTTCCACAGGGTTGTCAATGCCTGATTTATAAAACAAGATTTCCAGTCCTTTCTTCCACAGCACCACTGGGTAAACTAAAAACTCTAGGCTTTAGATTAACAGCTGGACACATACAAGATTTCCACCTTCAATGGACTCCTCCCCCATCCCCCAGGAAACCAACCAGTATCCATTAAGTTTACTTCAACTCAGAGTGACCCCATGTGAGTCAGAGGAGAAACTTGCTCCACAGGGTTTTCAATGGCTGATTTATCAGCAGTAGATTCCAGGCCTTTCTGCCACAGTACAACTGTTCAAATTCTGACCACGAACATTTTGGTTAGCAAGTGGGCACATGAAACATTTCCAGCACCTGGCGAGTCCTATCCTGCCATCTTCCAATCAACCAACCAGTGGTCATTGACTCCACTCTGCCTCCTGGAGAACCACAGGGGTGTCGATGCCTGGTTTGTAAAGGATTGCCAGGCCTGTCTTCCACAGCACTGGGTAAATGAGAGCTTCCGATCTTTCAGTTAGCATCAGAGCACATCAATCAAATTCATCACCGGGGGACTCCTATCCCATCTTCCAAACAGCCTATGGTTTGCTGTGAAGTTGACTTTGATAAATGGCAAACTCATATGTATCAGAGAAATATGCTCAACAGGGTCTTCAATGCCTGGTTTTGGACTTTCTCCCGCAGCGTCACTAGGTAAGCCAGAATCTTCAAATGTTTTGGGAAGTAGCTGGGTGGATCAACCAAGTTCACCATCCACAACCTTGAATGTCATCTTCCAATGAACAGACCAGCCAACATGCCGTCAATTTAGACTCCTCACATCCCCCATATGCGTCAGAACAGAACTCCACAGGGATTTCAATGATTTTTCAGAGACAGGTTGCCAGGCATTTATTCTGCAGCACCTCTGAGTACTGTAATAGACAAACTTTCAATTAACTAATTGGTCACATCAACCGTGCTCACCGCACAGGAACTCCTATCCCACCTTTGATTGTGACAACCGCATACAGTTGAGAGAAGAACTGTATTCCCACAGGTTTCTGGTGCCTGACGTTTGGAAGTGGATCACCAATCCTTCCTTCTGTAATCCTCTGGGTGACCTAGAATCTCCAACATTAGGTAAGAAACTTTGTTGTTAAGTGTCAATTTAGACTTCTTGAATTACCGTATGTGTCAGAGCAAACCTGTGCTCCACAGGGATTTCAGTAGTGGATTTTTCAGAAGCAGATGGCCAGACATTTCTTCCACAGCACATCTGAGTACGCTAGAACCTACAGACTTGCCATTGTCAACTGGACAAATCAACCATGCAGGGACTCCTATTCCACCTTTTAGTCTACTTACATGGTGCCATCTGTCAGCTTTGATCATAGCAACTGCATATATGTCAGAGAAGAGCTGTACACCCAAAGGTTTCTGATGCCTGAGTTTTGGGAAGTGGATCACCAGTCCTTTCTTCTGTAGTGCCTCTGGATAACCTAGAACCTCTAACCCTGAGGTTAGCAACTGGACACATCAACATTAGCACAGCCCATTACCATCTTTCAGTAAACCAACTGGTGGTGGTGGTTGCACGTCGTGGAGTCGGTTCTGACTCACAGCGACCCTGTATAGGTTTTCCAAAACTGGCACTTTCAAACTGCTTACCTTGAGGTTAGCAGTCTGACTCGTAACTACTGTGCTACTGTTGTTATGTGCCGTGGAGTCGGTGCCAACTCATAGCGACCCTGTACAGGGTTTCCGAGGCTGTAAATCTTTATGGGAGCAGAAAGCCTCATCTTTCTTCTGCGGAACAGCTGGTAGTTTCGAACAGCTGACCTTGAGGTTCGCAGCCCGATTCGTAACCACTACGCTACCAGAGCTCCAGAGCTCCTTAATAAACTAACTAGTAACCATTAAAATCTCTTTGATTCATGGTGAACCATGTGAGTCAGAGCAGAACTGTGCTCCACAGTGTTTTCAATGGCTGAGTTATTGGAAGAAGATCGCCAGACTTTTCCTCAGCAGCACCACTGGGGAAGCTAGAATATTCAACCTTTTGATTAGCAGCTGGGCCCATCAACAATGTTCTATCCCATCTTCCAATGAACAACACAAGTCAACTTACTGTCAAGTTTGACTCCTCTCATATCCGTATGTATCAGGGCAGAATTGTGCACCATAGGAATTTCAGTTGCTAATATTTGTAAATCTATTGCCAGACCTTTCTTCTGCAGCACTACTGGGTAAACTAGTACCAGAAATCTTCCAGCTCAAAGATGGGTCCATCAACCATTTCCACCGCCTTGAGATTCCCATACTTCCACCTTGCAACCAAACAATCAGAGTCCATAGCATCGACTGACTCCTGATGACCCCATGCTGTGCCAGAGCAGAACTAGGCTCCTCTGGGTTTTCGATTCCTGATTCTCTTGTTAACTTTTTATTGTGAATTGAGTGAAGGTTTACAGACAAGATACCAACTTCACAGTCAACAAATCCTACACAAATCCACAGCACCACTGGATAAACTAAATGCACCAACATTTCAATGATCTAATCTTCCAGGAAACCAACCAGTAACCGTTAAATCAGCTGCAACTTATAGTGACCCCGTGTGAGTCAGAAGAGAAATGAGCCCCACAAGATTTTCAATGGCTGGTTTCTCAGCAGTAGACTGCCACACCATTCTGCCACAGAGCTACTATGAAAACTCTGATCTCTAATCTCTTGGTTTGCAATTGGGCACATGAAACCTTTCCAGCATTTCGGGACTCATATCCTGCTATCTTCCAACAAGCCAATCAGTAACTCCTAGCGACCCAATGTGTGTGAGAGCAGAACTGTGTTCCACAGGGTTTACAATTCCTGGTTGTAACAAGATTGCCAGACCTTTCTTCCACAGCACCACTGGATAAATGAAAATTTCCATCCTTTTAGTTAGCATCTGGGCACATCAGGCAAATTCACCACCAAGGAACTCATATCCCATCTTCCAAACAACCTAGAACTTGCCATGGAATTGACTTCAGTACATGCTGTCTTCTGACACATAAATCCATATGTGTCAGAGAACAGCACACCATAGATTCTTCAATGCCTGGTTTTGGGGAAATAGATCTTTCTCCCACAGATTCACTAGGTACCTACAAACGTTTTGGGAATAGCTGGGCATATCAACCATTCAGAACCCGTTCCATCTTCCAATGTACAAACCAGCCACTACGCTATCAATTTAGACTTCTCACATCCCTATATGTGTCAGAGATCTGTGCTCCACAAGGTTTTCAATGTTCATTTTTTCAAAGCAGATTGCCAGGCTCTTCTGCCACAGCACTACCATGAAAACCCTGACCTTTTGGTTAAGCAGCTGGGTACACAACACATTTCCACCATCTAGGGACTCCTGTCCTCCCATCTTTCAACCAACCAAACAACCAGTCATCACTGATTCCGTTCTGATGCCTGGTGACCGGTATGTGTCAGACCAAATCTGTGCTCCACAGGGCGTTCAGTGCCTAGCTTTAGAAAATCGCCAGGGCTTTCTTCCACAGCATCACTGGGTAAATGAGAATTTCCAACCTTTCATTTAGTATCTGGGCATATTAACGAAACCGACAACCCAGGGATTCCTATCCCATCTTCTAACCAACCTGTAAGTTGCCTTGGAGTTGACTTTGACCCAAGGAAAATCCATATGTGTCAGAGAACTGTGTTCCATAAGGTTTTCCACGTCTGGTTGTTTGGACAGAGATCACCAGGTCTTTCTTCCACGGTGTCACTAGGCAAACTTGAACCTCTAAACCTTTGGGGAGCAGCTGGGCATATCAACCAAGTTCACCATCCAGAACCTCTTCCAATGAACAAACCAGCCAACATGCTATCAATTTAGGCCTCTCATATCCCCATGCGTCAGAGCAGAACTAGGCTGCACAGGGTTTTCCAATGGTTGCTTTTTCAGAAGCAGATTACCAGGCCTATCGACACTAGAACCTATACATTTCCCATTAACAGCTGAGCACATCAACAATGGTCACCACCCAGGGATGCCTGTCCTACCTTGTAGCCAACCTACACTGAGCCATGCACTGACTTCTATTGGGCCAACTGCATATATATCAGAGAAGAGCTGTACACACACAAGTTTCTGATGTAGAAGAGGATCACCAGCCCTTCTGTAATGCTTCTGACTAACCTAGAATTTCCAACATTTCGTTAGCAACTAGACACTTAAACTCTGCGCACCCCAGGGATTCCTTACCCATTTTATAGTAAACTCACTGTTATTGTTAAGTGCTGTAGAGTCATTTTTGACTCACAGTGACCCTGGAGTGGTTGGTGAGTTTGAAACGCCAACCTTGAGTTCCAAACCGACCTTGTGGTCCAGTGTTTATTCTATAGTGCCACACCTGTTATTTTGTGGTTAAGTGCCATTAAGTCAGTTCGAACTCATAGAGAACCTGTATAGGGTGTTCCAAGGAGAGACTGGAGACTTTGATCCACCGACCTTGCAGTTCACACCAACGTTATCCTACACTTTGTTGTTGTTGTTAGGTGCCATCGAGTCACTGCCAACTCATAGTGACCTTATGCACAACAGAATGAAACACTGCCTGGTCCTGGGCCAACCTCACTATTATTGCCACGCTTGAGTCCATCGACACTGCCACTTGTCCAATCCATCTGGTTGGGGTCTTCCTCTTTTTCTCTGACCCTCCACCTTGCCAAACATGATATCCTTCTCCAGAGAATGGTCCCTCCTGACAATATGTCTTAAGTATGAAAGACAAAGTTTAGCTGTCTTTGCCTGCAAGGAGCACTCTGGCTGCACTTCTTCCAAAACGGATGTATTGGTTCTTTTGGCAACCCATGGCACTTTCAATATTCTCCTCCAACACCATAACTCAAAAGCACCAATTCTTCTACAGTCCTCCTTATTCACTGTCCAGCTTTCACATGCATATGAGGTTATTGAAAATACCATGCCTTGGGTCAGGCGCACCATAGTCCTCAAGCTGACGTCTTTGCTCTTCAACACTTTAAAAAGGTCTTGTGCAGCAGATTTGCCTAATGCAATACGTCGTTGGATTTCTTGACTGCTGCTTCCATGAGTGTTGATAGTTGATCCAAGAAGAATGAAGTCCTTGACAACTTTAATCTTTTCTCCGTTGATAATAAGAATGTTGTTTATTGGTCCAGTGGTAAGGATTTTTGTTTTCTTGACATTGAGATGTAATCCATACCCAAGTATGTGCTCTTTGACTTTCATCAGTAAATGCTTTAAGTCCTCTTCACTTTCAGCAAGCAAGGTTGTATCATCTGCATATCACAGGTTGTTAATGAGTCTTCCTCCAAT
>NW_006408819.1:51744-103285 GCF_000296735.1 Chrysochloris asiatica
GCGTGGCAACAATAGTGAGGTTGGCCCAGGACGGGGCAGTGTTTCATTCTGCTGTGCATAAGGTCGCTATGAGTCGGTACCAACTCGAGGGCACCTAACAACAACAACAGTTGTAAATCTAAATGTTGGAGATTCTAATTTAGCCCAAGGCACTAGGTAACAAAGAACCTTTATCCACTTCTGGAAAATCAGTCATCTGAAACCTCCGGGTGTAAAGTTCCTCTCTGACATATATGCTAGTCGGCCCACTCGAAGTCTATGCATAGCACCATGTAGGTTGGCTAGAAGGTAGGATGGGAGTCCCTGGATGGTGAACATGGTCAATATGCCCAGCTGTTAATGGAAAGTTTGTAGGTTCTAGAATACTCAGAGGCGCTTTGGACGAAATGACTAGCAATATGCTTCTGAAAAATGAACACTGAAAACTACGTGGAGCACAGATCTCTGATGCATATAGGAATGTGAGAAGTCTAAATTGACAGCATGTCAGGTGGTTTCTTCATTGGAAGATGGAATCGAAGGTTCTGGATGGTGAACATGGGTGCTGTGTCCAGCTGCTCCCCAAACGTTTGTAGGTACCTAGTGAAGCTATGAGAGAAATGCCTGATGATTTACTTCCCAAAAACCAGACACATATGGGTTTGCCATGTCTCCAAATCAACTCCAGGGCAAGTTCTAGGTTGGTTGGAAGATGAGCTAGGAGTCTGTTGGTGGTGAATTTGACTGATGTGCCCAGATGCAAACTGAAAGGATAGAAGGTCTTATTTACCTAGCTGTGCTGTGGAAGAAAGGTCTAGCAAGATTTTCTAAACCTAGGCATTGTAACCATGTGGAGCACAGCTCTGCTCTCACACACATGGGGCTGCCAGGAGTTCCTGGTTGGTTTTTTGGAAAATGGCAGGAAATGAGACCTGAGGTGGTGGAAAGGTTTCTTGTGTCCTACTGCTAACAAAAGGTTAGAGGTCAGAATTTCCATAGTAGTGCAGTGGCAGAAAAGTCTGGAAATCTACTGCTGATAAATCATTGAAAACTCTGTGGAGCACATTTCTCCTCTGACACACATGGGGTCATCGTGAATTGAAGCTGATTTAATGGTTACCGGCTGGTTTCCTGGAAGTTTAGACAGGAGTTCCTCAGAGGTGGAAATGGTTTATGTGCACAGCTGCTAACTGAAATATTGGTGCTTTTAGTTTACCCAATGGTGCTGTGGAAGAAAGGTCTGCCAATCTTCTTTTTAAAATCAAGCATTGACAATCCTATGGAGCACAGTTATGCTCTGACACATATGGGGTTGCAAGAATCAGATTGGATTCAATGGTCGCTAGCTGCTTAGTTGGAAAACGGGAAGACAGGAGTCCCCACGTGTTGGAAATGCTTAAATCATTATGAGCAGATTTCATTTGCTAACTGTAAGATTGAATGTTAAAGTTTGTCCAGTGGTTCTGCTGTGGAAAGGTCTGGCAATCTACGTCTAATAAAGTACCCACTGAAAACCCTATGTAGCCCAGTTCTGCTCTGACACACAAAGGGTCACCATGAGTGGGAGTGGATTTAATGCTAATGGTTGGTTACCTAAAAGATGGCCCAGGAGACCATGGGTTGTGTAAATGTTTATATGTCTAGTTGCTAAGCTAAAGGTTGGAGATTCGATTTTAACCAGAGGCATTGGAAAAGGCGGCTGATCGATCTACTCTCACAAACCAGTCATGAGAAACCACTTGGAGAAGTATGCTTCTCTGACACACAGGGAGTCGCCATGAGTTGAAGTCCACTCAGTGGCAACTATCCCCTTTAGCCCATGGATACCTCCCAGTGTCCTTCCCTATCTTCATAGTCTTCTGCCAACTTGGATCTTCTTGTGCATTGCCGTCCCCTTGCTGTATATTGCCCTCACCAACAGGGAGCTAATGTGTGTCTATCCACTAGCCAGTGAATTACTCTTTCCTCCCTCCCACAATGCCCAATTTTTAAAAGCGGATCGCCAGGCCTTTCTTTCATGGTGCCACTGGGAAACTAGAACCTCCGGACATTTCGTGAGCAGCTGAATATACTAGCCATTTGCACCACATAGAGCCCTCTATCCCACCTTCCAATAAACAAGCCAAGTGACAACCAGTGGACTTGGACTTTTTCTACCTCCCTACAGCAGACCTATACTCCTCGGGATAGTCAATGGCTGATTTGGGGGAGGCAGATCACCAGATATTTCTTCCTCAGCACCACAGAGTAACCAGAATCTAAAAGTTTTAGGTTTTCAGCTATGCACATGAACCATGTTCACTACCCAGGGGTTCCTAGCCCATCTTCCAGCACACCAACAAATTTGCCACTGAGTCGACTTCAACACATGCCGACCCTATGTGTGTCATAGAACTATTGATCTCCAAGTGGTTTCTGATCCCTGATTTGTTAGTGTATTACCAGTTCTTTCTGAAGCAGTGCTTCTGGTTAAACTATAACCACCAACCTTTATCTTAGCAACAAGACACATAAATATTTGCACAACCCAGGGACTCCTATGCCATCTTCCAGTAACTCACCCAGTAGCTATGAAATCCATTTGCTCTCATGTATGCTAGAGCAGAACTGTGCTCCACAGCATTTTCAATGGCGAATTCGTTATGAGTAGATTTCCAGGCATTTCCTCAGAGGTACCACTGGGTACGTTTTAACGTTCTATCTTGCAGTTAGCAGCTGGGCACATGAATCATTTCCACCAACTGGAGACTCCTGTCCTCCCACCTTCCGATCAACCAACCAGTCATCCTTGAATCCACTCTGACTCCTGGTGACCCCATTGTATGTAAGAGCAGAACTGTGCTCCACAGGGTCATCAAAGTCTGAGTTTTGAAAGATTACCAGGCTTTTCTTCCAAAGCACCAGGGAGTAAACTTAAAACTCTAACCTTTCATTTCGTAACTGTGCACACACAAAAAAACAAAACCAAACCACAACACATTTCAACCACCCAGGGACTCCTAACCATCATCCAGGAAACCAACCAGTAGCCAATAAATCAACTTCAGCCCATGTGTGTCACAGGAGAACTGTGCTCCACAGGGTTCTCAATGGCTGAGTTAGAAGCAGGAGATTGCCACAGCACTATGGTGAAAACTCTGACCTCTAACCTTTTAGCTAGCAGCTGAGCACATGAAACCTTCCCTTCACCTGGGAACTCCTCTCTCCCATCTTCAAACAAACCTACCAGTGATCATGGACTCCACTGTGACTCTTGGAGACCCCGTGTGTATCAGAGTAGAACTGTGCTCCGCAGGGTTTTGAATGGTTGTTTTTCCTGAGCAGACTGTCAAGCATTCTTTCCACTCTAGAACCAACAGACTTTCCATTAACAGCTGGGTGCATCACCTATGTTCACCACTTTTTAGCCAGCCAGCATGGTGCCATATGTCAGCTTCGATCGTGGCAACGAAACAAATGTCAGAGAAGAACTGCACACCCAAAGGTTTCCCATGCCTAATTCTTTGGAAGTGGATCACCAGACCTTTCTTCTGTAGTGCTTCCAGTTAAACTAGAATCTCCAACGTTTACGTTAGCAACTAAACACATAAACCTAAGCAAAACCCAGAAACGCCCAGCCCATTTTTCAGTAAACCAACAAGTAGTCATAAAAATCACTTCGATTCATTGTGAATCCATGTAAGTTAGAGCAGAACTGTGCTCCACAGCGTATTCAATGACTGATTTATTAGAAACAGATCGCCAGGCCTTTCTTCTGCAGTGCCACGGTGGAAACTAAAACATTCAACCTTTTGATTCGCAGTTGTGTACATCAACCACATTACATTCATCATCCAGTTCATTCTATCCAATCTTTCAATGAACAAATTGGCCAACACACTGTCAATTTTGACTTCTCACATCCCCATATGTGACAAAGCAGAACTGAGCTCCCCAGTCATTTCAATGGCTAGTTTGGGGAGGTAGATTGTCAGGCTTTTCCTCTGCAGTATTACTGTGTAAGGCAGAAGCAGAAATCTTGCATTTAGAGGCTGGCCACATCAACAATTTCACCACCTTAGGACTCCTACGCTCCCATCTTCTAACCAACCAACCAATGATCAATTAATCGACTGGCTCCAATATGTGTCAGAGCAGACCTGTGCTCCACAGAGTTGTCAATGCCTGCTTTTTAAAAGAAGATTGCCAGTACGATCTTTCAGCTAGCAGCTGGGCACATAAACCATTTCCACCTCCCACTGACTCCTGAAAACCATCCAGAAACCATTAAGTCAACTTCAACTCACGGTGACCCCAGGTGTGTCAGTCAGTCAATGTAGAAACGTGCTCCACAGGGTTCTCAATAGCTATTTATCAGCAGTAGATTGCCAGACCTTTCTGCCACAGCTCTAATATGAAAACTCTGACCTCTAATATTTTGGTTATCAACTGGGTACACAAAACCTTTCCACCACCTGGGGACTCCTATCCTCCCATCTTTCAACCAACTTAACAGTGATTATTGAATCTACTCTGATTCTTGGCAACCCCACATGTGTCAGACCAGAACTTAACTCCAATCTTTTTTCAATACCTGTTTTTCAATAAATTGCCAGGACTTTCTTCCACAGCACCATTTGGTTAAGGAGAATTTCCTAACTTTCAGTTAGCAGCTTGATACATATATCAAATTCATCACTAAGAGATGAATTTCTACCCATATCTACCAACCCACCTACCAACCAACCTACAAGGTGCCCTGGAGTTAATTTTCACCCGTGGCAAACCCCTATGTGCCAGAGCACTATGTTCCAAGGAGTTTTCGATGCCTGTTGTTTTGGAAGTAGATCACGAGTGCTTTCTTCCACAGTGTCACTAGGTAAACTAGAACCTCCAAACGTTTGGGGAGCAGCTGAGCACATCAGCAATGCTCAGCATCTAGAACTTTCTATCCAATCTTCCAGTGAACAAACCAGCCGACATACTGTCACATTAGACTTCTCACATTCCCATCTGTGTCAGAGCAGAACTGTGCTCCACAGGGCTGTCAATGTTTTTTTTGGGTATCAGATTGCCAGGCTTTTCTTAGGCAGCACCTCTGGAAACTCTAAAACTTACAAACTTTCCATTAACAGCCGGGCACATCAAACATTCAGCAGCCAGGTAGTCCTACCCCACCTTAATCCACTTACATGTTGCCATGCAACGACTGGGATTGTGACAACCGAATATATTTCAAAGAAGAACTGAACTTTCAAACGTTTCTGATGCCTGATTTTTTATAATTGGACCACCAGTCCTTTCTTCTGTGTGACCTGTGGCTAAACAAGGCATTAAAATCACTTCAGACCATGGGAATCCACGTTGAGTCTGAGCAGAACTGTGCTCAACAGCATTTTCAATGGCTGAGTTATTGAAAGCAGATTGCCAGGCACCACTGGGAAAACTAGAATCTTCAAACTTTCGATTAGCAGCTGTGTACATCAACCAGGTTCACTACCCAGGACCTTCTATCCCATCTTTCAATGAACAATCCAACTAACATACTCTCAGAGTAGACTGCTCACATCCCCATAGGTGTCAAAATAGAACTGTGCTCCGCAGGGATTTTAATTGCTGACTTTTCAACGTTTTGGAGGTCTTTCTTCAGCAGATTAGAACCTCCAATCTTCCAGTTACAAGCTGGCCACATCAAGCATTTCCACAACCTGGGCCTTATCTTCCAAACAAACAAGCAGTGATTATAAATCAGCTGACTCCCGTCGACCTCATGTGTGACAGAGCAGAAGAGGGCTCCACAGGGTTTTTAATGCCTGATTTTTACAAGTGGTTCGCCAGGCCTTTCTTTCACGGTGACACTGAGAAAAACTAGAAACTCCAGACGTCTGGTGTGCAACTGGATATATCAACCATGTGCACCACAGAGGGCCTCTATCCCACCTTCCAGTCAACACACCAGGGGACATCCAGTGCGCTTGGACTCTTTTCGTCTCCATATGTGTCACAGCAGACCTGTGCTCATCAGGATATTCAGTGACTGATGTGGGGGAGGCAGCTAGCCAGGCATTTCTTCCTCCGCACCACAAAGTAAAGCAGAACCTAAAAGCTTTAGGTTAGCGGCTGGACACATCGACCAAGTTCCTATCCCATCTACCGATACACCAACAATTTGCCATTAAGTTGATTACCACTCATGGCAACCACTTGTGTGTCACATTGCTGTCTATGTGCTTTCTGATACCCGATTTGTTGGAATTACATCAACTGTACATTTTTATGCAGTGCCTCTGGCTAAACTAGAATCTCCAACCTTAAGCTTAGCAACGAGCCATATAATCATTTGCAAAACCTAGGGACTCGTAGCACATCTTCCAGTAAACCAACCAGTAGCCATTAAATCTCCTTTGACTCCTGGTGACCTTTGGTGTGTCAGAGTAGAACTGTGCTCCACAGGGTTTTCAATGTCTAATTTATTAGGAGTAGAATGCCAGGCCTTTCCTCAGCAGAACCACTGGACAAACTTGAATGTTCAATCTTGCAGTTAGCAGCTGATAAATAGCATTAAACATTTTTACCACCTGGGGGCTCCTGTCCTCGTGTTTTCCACTGTGATTCGTGGCGCCCCCACGTGTGTCAGAGCAGAACTGTGCTCCACAGGATTGTCAATGCCTGGTTTTAAGAAGATTGGCAGACCTTTCTTCCACAGTAGCATGGAGTATACCACAAATGCCAACCTTTCAGTTAGAAGCTGGGCACATCAACCAGTTCTATCACCTAGTGACTCCTGTCTAATCTTCTAGGAAACTAATAACCGTTAGGTCAACTTCAACACATGGTTATCCCATGTGTGTCAGAGGAGACCTGTGCTCCACAGGGTTTTCAATCGCCTATTCATTAGCAGTAGATCACCATGCCTTTCTGCCACTGCTTTACTATGAAAACTCTGACTTCTAACCTTTTGGTTAGCAGATGAGCACAGGAAGCATTGTGACCACCTGGGGACTCCTATCCTCCCATGCTGAGATCATTGCATCTCCTCTGACTCCTGACATCTAATGTGTGCCCGAACTGAACTGTGCTCCACAGGGTTTTCAATGCCTGGCCTTTGAAAAAGATCGCCAGGACTTTCTTCCTCAACACCACTGGGCACATCAACTATATTCACCACCAAGGGACTCCTAGCCTGTCTTCCAACCAACCTATAATTTGCACTGGAGGTGACGCTGATGCAAGGCAAAACCCTCTGTGTCAGAGAACCGCATTTTTTGAGAAGTAGATCAATAGTCTTTTTGTCCACAGTGTCAGTAGGTAAACCTGAACCTCCAAATTCTGGGGGAGCAGCTAGTCACATCAACCCTGGTCACCATACAGAAACAGCTATCCCATTTTCCAATGAACAAACCAGCCTACAGGCTCTTAATTTAGACTTCTCACATCCCCATATGTGTCATAGCAGAACTGTGCTCCACAGGGATTTCAAATTGCTGAATTTTCAGAATCAGATTGCCAGACCTTTCTTCAACAATACGGACTGAGTACTCAATAACCTAGAAATTTTCCATTACTGTCTAGGCACATCAACCGTGTTTACTATCCAGGGACTCCCATCCCACACTTTAGACAAACTACACGGTGCTATGCATCCACTTTGATTGGGCCAACTGCATAGATGTGAAAGAAAAACTGTACACCTAAAAGTTTCAGATGCCTGCTTTATTGGAAGTGGATAAAACTCATTTGGTCTGTAGTGCCTTGGGCTAAACTAGAATCTCCAACCTTTAGGTTTCCAACTACACACAAAAACATTTGCAAAATCCCGAGACTCCTAGTGCATCTTCTAGTAAAAAACAAAAAACTACAACGAGTAGTCATTCAAATCATTGTGATTCCACGTGAGTCAGAGCAGAACGGCACACCACAGCTTTTTCAATGGGTGATTGATTGGAAGCAGACTGCCAGACCTTTCTTCTGTAGTTAGCAACTGGTCACAACAACCATGTTCACCACCCAGGACCTTCTATCCCATCTGTTAATGAACAAACCAGCCGACATCGTGTTGATTTTAACCCTTACATCCACACGTGTGTCAGAGCAGAACCGTGCTGCTCAGGGATTTCAATTGCTGATTTATGGATATATCTTCCCAGTCCCTTCTTCTGCAGCACAGCTATGTCAACTAGAACCACAAATCTTAGAAACTGGGATTATCAACCGTTGCCATCACCTAGGGAGTCCTATTCTCTCATCGTCCAACCAACTAACCAACCAGTGATCAGTGAATGAACTCCTGGGAATCCCATGTGTGTCCGAGCAGAACTGTGCCAGGCCTTTCTTTCACAGCACAACTGGGAAAACGAGAAACCTTAACCTTTCGATTAGCACCTACGCACCACCACCACCTAAGAATTCAACCAGTAACCATTAAGTCAACTTCAACTCACAGTGACCCCATGAGTATCAGGGAGACACGTGCTCCACAGGATTTTCAGTGGGTGATTAATCAAAAGTGGCTGTCCAGGCCTTTCTGTCACAGCACACTGCCACACACCACTCAACTTTTGGTTGCCAGTTGGACACATGAACCCTTTCCACCATCTCAGGACTCCTTTCCTGCCATCTTCCAACACAACAACCAGCAACTCGTGGTAATCCCATGTGTGACAGACCACAACTGTGCTCCACAGGGTTTATAATGCCTGGAAAAGATCACCAGGCCTTTCTTCCACGGCACTGCTGGGTAAATCAGAACTTCCAACCTCTCAGTTAGAATCTGGGCACAACAACCAAATTCACCATCAAGGACCTCCTATCCCATCTTCCAAACAACCTAGAACTTGCCCTGGAGTTGACTTTGAGACACGGTAAACCCATATGTGTCAGCGAACAGCACTCCCTAGTTTTCCATGCCTGGTTTTTCTCCCACAGCTTCACTAGGTAAACCAGAACCTCCAAACGGTTAGGGAGCAGCTGGGCACTTCAACCATGGTCACCATCCAGAACTTTCTATCCCACCTTCCAATGAATAAACCAGCTAACATGCTGTCAATGTACAGTTCTCACATTCTGATACGTGTCAGAGCAGAACTCTGTGCCACAGGGTTTGTGGTGGCTGATTTTCCAGAAGCAGATTGCCAGGCATTTCTTCTGAAGCACCTCTGAGTTCTCTAGAACCTTCAAATAAAAGCTGGGCCCATCAACCATGTTCATCAACCAGAGGCTTCCATCCCACCTTTTGGTCAACCTACATGGTGCCATGGATTGACTACGACCGTGACAACCGCATAAATGTTGGAAAAGAACCGTACTCCCAAAGATTTCTTAGCCTGATTATTTGGAAGTGGATCACCAGTCCTTCCTTCTGCAGTGCTTCTGGCTAAACTAGAATCTCCGACATTTAGATTAGGAAGAGACACACATAAACATTTGCCCAGCACAGGAACTCCTAGTGAATCTTCCAATCAGCCAACTGGTAGCGCTTAAAATCATGTCCTCTCACGGTGAATCTCCACGAGTCAGAGAACTGTGCTTAAAAGCCTTTTCAATGGCTGAGTGGTTGGAAGCAAATCGCCAGGCCTTTCTTCAGCAGCACCACGGGGGAAGACAGAATATTCAACCCTTTGGGTTAGCAGTTGGGCCCATGAGCAATGTTCTTCATTCAGGACTTTATATCCCATCATCCAATGAACACAGCAGCTGTGGATTTTAGCTCCTGACATAGCCATATGTGTCAGAGCAGAACTGTTTCCCACAGCGATTTCAATTGCTGATTGGGGGAGTATATAGCTAGTCCTTTTTCTGCGGCACTACTGTGTAAACTAAACCGCTAATGTTTCCATTGCAAACTGGGCACATCAACCATTTCCAGCACCTGAGGACCCCTATCCTCCCACCTTCCAAACAAACAACCAGTGATCCGTGACATCCACAGATCTCTGGTGACCCCACGTGTTTCAGAGCAGAACTGTGCTCCACTCTGCAGGGTTTTCAATGCCTGAATGTTAAAAGTGGATTTTTCACCGTGCCACTGGGAAACTAGAACCTCTAGACAGTCAAGGAGCAGCTGGATATATTAACCATTTGCAATACATAGGGCTTTCTACCCCACCTTCCTGTGAACAAACCAGGTGACACCCAGTGCGCTTGGACTCTTTGTATCTTCAGGAGTCAGAATAGACCTGCACTCCTCAGGCTCCTCAGTGGCTGATGTGAGGGAGGCACATAGCTAAGCCTTTCCTCCCCAGCACAACTGAGTAAACCTGAACCAAAAGGCTTCAGTTAGTTAGCAGCTGGTTACATCAGTCTGCTTCACTGCTCAGGGGTCCTTTCCCATCTTCTAACCAACTCCAAGTGCTTTCTGACGCCTGATTTGCTGGAAGTAGATCATCATGCCTTTCTGACGCAGTGCCTCTGGCTAAACTAGAACCTCCAACCCTTAGCTTAGCAACTACACACCGAAATAGCTGCACAACCCAGGGACTCATTAACCATCTTCCAGTGAACCAATGTATTGTTGTTGTTGTTTAATGCCATCGAGTCGGTTCCGACTCATAGTGATTCTGTATACGGTTTCCAAGGAGTGGCTGGAGAGTTTGAACGGCCAACCTTGTTATTCAAAGTGACCTTGTTTGTGGTCCAGTGCTTTATCCGTCAGCAGTACATCACTAAAGCAAACTCTTGTTGTTGTTAAGTGCCATCGAGTCAGTTCCGACCCACAGTGACCCTGCATACTGTTTCTGAGGAGCAGCTGGCGAGCCTGAACCACCAACCATGTAGTTCAAACCAACTTTGCAGTCCAGTGTGCTAACCAACAGCGCCATAGCCATTAACTCCACTTCAGCTCATGGTGACCCTTTGTGTGTTAGAGCAGAACTGTGCTTCTCAGGGTTCTCAAGGTCTAATTCATTAGCAGTAGATTGCCAAACCTTTCCTCTTTAGAACCACTGAGTAAACTTTAATATTCAATCTTGCAGTTAGCAGTTGGGCACAAGAAACATTTCAACCACCTGGGAACTCTCATCCTCCCATCTTTCAACCAATCAAGTTGTGATCATTGATTCCACTCTGGCTCCATGCGATCCCATGTGTGTCAGAGCAGGACTGTTCTCCACAGGGTTTTCAATGCCTGGTTTTAAGAACAATTGCCAGGTCTTTCTTCAGCAGCACTACTGGAAAATGAGGACTTCCAACCTTTAGTTACCATCTGGGCCCAACAACCAAATTCACCACCAAGGGACTCCTATCCCATCTTCCAAACAACCTATTGTTTGTCCTTGAGTTGACCTTGACACATATCAAACTTGTCTGTGTCAGATAACTGTCCTCCACAGATTGAACATGCCTATTTTGGGGGAAGTACATCACCAAGCCTTTTTTCCACAGCGTCACTAGGCATACTAGAACCTACAAATGTTTGGGGAGCAGTTAGGCACATCAGCCATATTCACCATTCAGAACTTTCTATTCCATCTTCCAATGAACAAATCAGTTGGCATGTTGTCAATTTCAACCTCTCACATCCCCATATGTGTCAGAGAAAATCTGCGCTGCACAGGGTTTTCAGTGGTTGCTTTTTCAAAAGCAGATTGCCAGGCATTTCTTCCGCAGCACATCTGAATTGGAAGCTGGCAGGATTTGTTGTTGTTGTTAAGTGCCATTAAGTCAGTTCCGACTCATAGCGAACCTGTAAAGGTTTTCTAAGGAGCGGTTCTAGTTGACGTACTTGTGCTGCAGAAGAAAGGGCTGGGTATATACATCCATAAACCAGTAATTTATGGATGTATATTCCTAGCCCTTTCTTCCAGAATATACATCCATAAATCAGCAGTACACTCATAAATCCAAATCTCCAACACGAGTTTAAAAATGAGACACATAAACATTTGCACAACACAGGAACTCCTAGCCCATCTTTCAGTAAACCAACAAGTAGCCCTTAAAATCACTTTGACTCGTGGTAAATCCATGTGAATCAGAGCAGAACTGTACTCCACAGCATTTTCAGTGTCTGAGTTATTAGAAGCAAATAGCCAGGCTTCTCTTCTGCAGCACCACTGTGGAAACTAGAATATTCAACCTTTCCGTAGCTAAGTGGACATATCAGCCTTCTATCTCATCGTCCATTTGAACAAATGAACACACATACTATCTGTGTGTCAGAGCAGAACACAGAGATTTCAATTTCTGATTCATGGAAATGTAACGCCAGTCCTTTCTTCTGTAGCGGTGCTGTGGAGTCGGTTCCGACTCTTAGCGACCCTGTATAGGCTTTCCGAGGCTGTAAATCCTTACGGGAGCCGACAGCCTCATCTTTCTTCCGTGGAACGGCTGGTAGTTTCAAACTGCTGACCTTGAGGTTCGCAGTCCGACTCGTAACCACTACGCTACCGGAGCTCCTTCTGCAGCAGTACTGTGTAAACTAGACCCTCCAATCTTTCTGTTACACGCTGCGCACACCAACAACTACCAGCACACCAACAACTCCTATCCTCCCATCGTCAGGTCTATCTGCCATAGCCACACTAGGCAAAGGAACACTTCTAACCTCTCAATCAGCATCTGGGCACAACAACCAACATATGTCAGAGAAGAATGTTACACCCACAGATTTCTGATGCCTGACTTTTGTGCTTGTGACTTAATTAGAATCCCCAATAGTTAGGTTAGCAAGTAGATATATTATTATATGCACAACCCCGGGGCAACTAGCCCATCTTGTTGGAAACCAACTTGTTGATGTTGTTGTTAAGTGCCCTCAAGTCGGTTTCAACCCATAGTAACTCTGTATAGGGTTTCCAAGGAACAGCTGGTGAGCTTGAACCGCCAACCCTGCTGTTCAAACCGACTCTGCAGTACAGCAAACCAGGACTCTGGAAACCAACTAGCAGCCATTAAAATTACTTTGACTCATGGTGAAGCCATGTGAGTCAGAGCAGTACTGTGTTCCACAGCATTTTCAATGACTAATTTATTGGAAGCAGATCGCCAGGACTTTCTTTTGCAGCACCACCGGGGAAATGAGACTATTCAATCTTCTGGTTAGCCATTGGGCAAATCAACCATGTTCAACATTCAGGACTTCTAGCCCATCTTCCAATGAACAAACCAGCCGGCATACTCTTAATTTTAACTGCTCATACTCCCATATGTGTCAGAGCAGAAGTGAGGCTCACAGGAATTTCAGTTGGTGCTTTTTGTAAGGATAATGCCAGCCTGTCTTCTGCAGCAATGCTGTGTCAACTGGAATCATTAATCTTGCAGTTAGGAGCTGGGCACACCAACCATTTCCACCATCTGGGGATTCTTATCTTCCCATTTTCCAACCAAACAACTAGTGATCATTGAATCAACTGACTCCTGGAGACCCTATGTGCGTCAGAGTCGATCTGTGTTCTACAGCGTTTTCTATAGCTGATTTATTGGAATGTATATTGCCAGGCCTTTCTTCTGCAGCACCACTGAGAAAACTAAAATACTCAAGTTTTTGGTTGGTAGCTGGGCATATCAACCAGGTTCAACATCCGGGACCTTCCATCCAATCTTCCAATTCACAAAGCAGTCAACATACTGTCGGTTTTGTCTCCTTACATTCCCATATGTGTCAGAGCAGAACTCCTATCCTCACATCTTCCAACCAAACAACCAGTGATTGTTGAATCGACAGACTCCTGACATCCCAATGTGTGTCAGAATAGAACTGTGCTCATATGGTTTTCAATGCCTGGTTTTTAAACGAGGATCATGAGACCTTTCTTTCATGGTGCCACTAGGCAAACTAGGACCTCTGGATGTTTGGTGACCATCAGGATATACCAATCATTTGCACCACATAGGACCTCCTATCCCACCTCACAATGAGCAAACCAAGTGATATACAGTGAACTTGGACTCTGCATCTCTGTATGTGTCACGGCATACCTATGCTCCTCAGGACATTATATGGCTAATTGAGAGGAGAAAGATTGCCAGGTCTTTCTTGCTCAGCACCATTGAGTAAAGCCTTTAGGCTAGTGGCTGGGCACAGTAACCATGATCACTACCCAGGGGATGCTACCCATTCTTCCAGTCAACCAATAAGTTGCCTAAGAATCCACGTAAACTCATAGCGACCCCATGTGTGTCAGAGAAGTATTTTTCTCTAAATAGTTTTTGATGTCTGACATACTGGAAACAGATCATCAGTCCTTTCTTATGCAGTGCCTCTCGCTAAAACAGAACCTGTGATCAGTAGCTTAGCAACTAGACACATAAACATTTGCACAACCCAGGATCTCCTGACCCATCTTCCAGTAAACCAACTGTTCTTGTTGTTGTTAAGTGCAGTTGAGTCGGTTCCGACCCATAGCAACCCTGTATAGGGTTTCCAAGGAGCAGCTGGTGAGCTGGAACCATTGACCTTGCAGTTCAAACGGCTTTGCAGGCTGGCACATTAACCCACAGCGCCACACCAGGACTCCATAAACCAACTACTAACCATTAAGTTCACGTCAACTCATGTGTTATAGCAGAACTGTGCTTCAACAGAGTTTTCAACGTCTAATTTATTAGGAGACGATTCCCATGCTTCCCTCGGCTACGCCACTGGGTAAACGTCAACATTCAATCTGGGCACATTAAACATTTCCACAACCTGGGGTCTCCTAGCCTCCCATCTTGCAACCAACCAACCAATAATCAATGAATTGACGGACTCATGGAGACCCTGTATGCATGAGAGCAGAACTGGACACCACAGGGTTGTCAAGGCCTGATTTTTAAAAAAGATAGCCTGGCCTTTCTTCCACAGCACCACTGGGTAAACTAGAAACACCGACCTTTTGGTTAGCATCTAGACACATAAACCATTTCCACTTCCAAGGGAATCCTATCCCGTCTTCCAGAAAACCAACCAGTAACCATTAAGTCTATTTTAACTCATGGTGACCCCATGTGTGTCAGAAAAGAAATGAGCCCCATGGGGTTTTCAATGGCTGGTTTACCAGCAGTAGACTGCCACATCATTCTGCCACAGAACTACTTGGAAAACTCTGACCTTTTGGTTGGCAGCTCGGTACAGAAACATTTCCACCACCTGGGGATCCATATCCTCACATCTTCCAATCAACCAACCAGTGATCACTGATTCAGATCTGACTCCTGGTGACCCCAGATGTGTGAGAGCAGAACTGTGCTCGCAGAGTTTTCAATGCCTGGTTTATAAATGATCTTCCATAGCCCTGCTGAGTAAATGCGAACTTCCAACCTTTCGGTTAGCCTCTGGGCACATCAACCAAATTCAGCACTCAGGGATTCCTAGCCCATCTTCCAAACAACCTACAAGTTGACTCACAGGAAACCCATATGTGTCTGTGAATGGTGCTCCATAAAGTTACCCATGTCTGGCTGCTTAGAAGTCAATCACCTCTAAACTTTGGGGGAGCAGCTGTGGACATCAACCAGGTTTACCATCCACACTCATCCCTTCTTTCAATGAGCAGATCAGTCAACATGCTGTCAGTTTAGACTTCTCACATCCCCATATGTGTCAGAATAAACTCTGCTTCACAGATGATCAAACGGTTGATTTTTCAGGAGATTGCCAGGCCTTTATTCCACAGTACCTCTGAGTACTCTAGAACCTACAAACTTTCCATTAACAGCTAGGCACAACAGCCATGTTCACCACCAACATGGTGCCATGTCTCAACTCTGATTGTGGCAACTGCATCGATGTCAGAGAATTCTACACCTGAAGGTTTCTGATGTCTAATTTTGTGCAAGTGGATCACCAGTCCTTTTTTCTGTAGTGCATCTGGCTCATAAGAATCTCCAACATTTAAGTTAGCAACTATACACATAAGCATTTGCATAACGCAGGGACTCCTAGCTCATTTTCCAGTAGACCTACTAGTAGCCATTAAAGTCACTTGGACTCATAGTGAAGCTAAGTGAATCACAACAGAACCGTGCTCCACAGCATTTTCAATCGCTGATTTATTGGAAGCAGATCACCAGGCCTTTCTTCTGCAGTGCCACTGAGGAAACTAAAACAGTCAACCTTTCAGTTAGCACATCAACCATATATTCACCATCCAGAATATTCTAGCCTATCTTCCAATGAACAAACCAGCCAACATACTGTAGATTTTGACTCCTCACATTCCTCTATGTGTCCGAGCAGAATTGTGCTCCACAAGGATTTCAGTTGCACTACAGTATAAACTAGAACTACCAATATTTCAGTTAGAAGCTGCCACAGCAACAGTCTTGGCCATCTGGGAATCCCTGTCATCCCATCCTCCAACCAACCAGCCAGTGATCATCGAAACTACTTTGACTCTTGGTAACCCCATGTGTGTCAGAGCAGAACTGTGCTCCATAGAGCTGTCAATGTATGGTTTTAAAAAGATGGTCGCCAGGCCTTTCTTCCACAGCACCACTGGGCAACTGGATACATCACCACATAGGGCCTTCTATCACACCTCCCAATGGAGCAAACCAAGAGACAGCCAGTGGACTTGGACTCTTTGCATCTCAACATGTGTCAAAAAGGTCTATGCTCCTCAGAATATTAAATGATTTCTGCTGGGGAGGCAGGTTACCAGGAACTTCTTCCTCAGCACCCTGGAGTAGCCCACCACCTAACAGCCTTAGGCTAGCAGCTAGGCACATCCATCATGTTCACTACCCAGGGCTTTCTATCTTATCTTCCACGAACCTTCAAGTTGTCCCTGAGTCCATTTCAACTCATGGCATATCATGAGTGGCAGAGAAGTGGTTTCTGATGCCTGATTTGTTGCAAGTAGATAACCAGTCCTTTCGGATGCAGTGCTTCTGGCGTAACTAGAACCTCCAAACTTTAGCTAAGCAACTACACACAGAAGTATCTGCATAACCCAGTGACTCCAAACCCACTTTCCAGAAAATGAAGCAGTAGCTATTAAATCCACTTCAACTCAGGGTGACTCTGTGTGTCAGAGCAGCTCGAGGCTCCACAGGGCTTCCTATGGCTAGTTTATTGTAGTAGGTTGCCAGGCCTGTCCTACGCAGTACCACTGGGTAAACATTAACATTTATTCTTGCAGTTAGCAGCTGGGCACATTAACCATTTCCAACACCTGGGAATTCCCAAACTCCCATCTTCTAAGTAACCCGCCAGTGATCACTGAATCCACTCTGACCCCTGCCAACACCATGGATGTCAGACTAGGGCTGGGTGCCACAGGGTTTGCAATTTCTGTTTAAAATAATAATAATAGCCAGGCCTTTCTTATAAAGCACCATTGGGTAAATGGGAACTTCCAATCTCTGGGTTAGCACCTGGTTATATCAACAAAATTCACCACCAAGGGACTCCTAGCCCATCTTCCAACCAACATACAAGTTGCCCTGGAGTTGACTTTAACGCATGCCAAACCGTCATGTTTGAGGGAACTGCGCTCCATAGCGTTGACCATGCTTGTTGTTTTGGAAGTCGATCACCAGGACTTTCTTATGCAGTACCTCTGGCTAAACTAGAACCTCCAAATGTTTGGGCAGCAGTTGGGCACATCAACCATTTTCATCAATCAGACCAGGCAACATGCTGTCAATTTAGACTACTCACATCCCCATATGTGTCAGAGCAGAACTGCATTCCACAGGGCTTTCATTGGTTGCTTTTTCAGAAGAGGATTGCCAGGCCTTTCTTCCATAGCATCTGTGAATATTCTAGAACCTATACATTTTCTATTAGCAGCTGAGCACGTCAACCATGTTCACCACCCAGGGATTCTTACTCTACCTACTAGCCAACCTACATGGTATCATGTGTGTCAGAGCAGAACTGTGCTTCACAGGGTTGTCAAAACCGAATTTTAAAAAGAAGATTCCCAGGCCTTTCTTTTGCAGCACCACTGGATAAACTAGAAATTCCAACCTTTCAGTTAGCTGGGCACATTCCCAGCTGGTGAGCATTCCCACCACCCACAGATTCCCATCCTCTAGTAAACCAACCAGCAGCCATTAAGCAAACATTAAGTCACAGTGACCCACGGGTGTCAGAGGAGAAACATGCTCCACAGGGTTTCCAATGGCTGATTTCTCAGCAGTAGATTCCAGGCCTTTCTGCCACAGCACTACTATGGAAACTCTGACCCATAACCTTTTGGTTAGCAGCTGAGCACACGGAACCTTTCACAACCTGGGGACTCCTCTTCTCCCAACTTCCAAACAACCAACCAGCCAGTGATCACTGACTCCACTCTGACTCCTGACGACACTCTGTATGTCAGAGCAGAACTGTGCTCCAGAACTGAGCTCCCTGGGCTTTCGTTGTTCTTCCTTCCACAGCCCCACTGAGTAAATCAGAACTTCCTTCCTTTCAGTTAGCATCTGGTCACATCAACCGTATTCACCATCCAGGAACACCTACCCCATCTACTAACGAACCTACAAGCTGTGCTCATATGTGTCAGGAAGCTAAGTTTCCTAGAGTTTCCCATGCCTACTTTTTAGAAGTAGATCACCATTCCTTTCTTCCACAAAATTACTAAGTAAACTAGAACCTTGAAATGCTTGAGAAGCAGCTGGGTACACCAACCAAATTCACAGTCCATCACTTTCTAGCTCATCTTCAGGCATGCTGTCAATTTAGACTTCGCACATCCCCAAAACAGTTAGAGTAGAACTGTGCACCACAGTGTTTCCAATGGCTGCGTTTTGGGAAGAAGACTGCCAGATCTTTCCTCCGCATCACATCTGAGTTCTCTAGAATCCACAAACTTTCCATTAGCAACTGGCCACATCAACCATGTTCACCACCCAGGAACTCCGGTTGTTGTTGTTATGTGCTGTGGAGTCTCTGCCAACTCATAGCAACCATGTAAAGGGTTTCCGAGGCTATAAATCTTTACGGGAGCAAACAGCCTCATCTTTCTCCCACGGAACAGCTGGTAGTTTCAAACTGATGACCCTGAGGTTAGCAGCCTGATTCGTAACCACTACGCTACCAGAGCTCCTATCCCACCTTTTAACTGAAGTACATGGTGCCACGCATCGACTTCCGTCATAGCAACTGAATAGATATCAGAGAAGAACTGTCTATCTGAAGCCTCTGTCGTGCCTCTGGATAAGCAAGAATCTCCAACCTTCAGGTTAACAACAAGATAGAATAATATTTGCAAAACCCAAAGACTCCTAGTCCATGTTCCAGTAAACCAACAAGTAGCCGTTAAAATCATTTTGACTCATGGTGAGTCCATGTGAGTCAGAGTAAAATTGTCCTTCACAGCATTGTCAATGGTTGAGTTATTGGAAGATTACCGGGCCTTTCTTCTGCAGCACCATTGGTAAAATTAGACTATTCAACTGCACAGTGAGCAACTGAGTATGTCAACCACATTCACCACCCAGAACCTTCCATCCCATTTTCCAATGAACAAACCAGTGGACGAACTGTCGATTTTGACTCCTCACATGCCAGTGTCTAAGCAGAACTGTACTTCACAGAATTTCAACAGCTGATTTTTTAGAAGCATATTGCCAGGCCTTTATTCTGCAGGACGACTGTGTAAACTGGAACCACCAATCTTTCAGTTAAGAGCTGGCCACATCTTTCTATCACCTGTGGACTCCTATCCTGCCATCTATCACCAAACAATCACTAATCATTGAATTGACTATCCTCTGGCAACTCCATGTGTTTCAGGGCAGAACTGTGCTCCATAAGGTTTTCAAAGCCTGATTTCTTCACTGTCAATGGGCAAACTTGAACCTCCAGATGTTTGGTGAGCAGCTGGATATATCATCTGTTGGCACCACACAGGGCCTTTTATCCCACCTTCCAATGGACAGACCAGGTGACATCCAGTGAACTTGGACTCTTTGCATCTCCATATGTGTCACAGCAGACCTGTGCTCCTCAGGCTACGCAGTGGCTGATTTGGGGAGGCCGATCCCAGGGCTTTCTTCCTCAGCACCACCAGAACCTAAAAGCTTCAGATTAGTGGCTGGACACATCATCCATGTCCACTACCTATGGGTTCCTATCGCATTTTCAAGCAACCAACAAGGTGGCATTGAGTTGATTTCAACTCATAGTGACCCCATGCGTGTCAGAGAAGTATTGTTTTCCAAGTAGTTTATGATGCTTGATTTATTGGAAGAAGATCACCATGCCTTTCTTATGCAGTGCCTCTGGCTACACTGTAACCTCAAACCTTTACCTTAGCAATTGCACAGGTAAACACTTGCACAAAACAGGGACTCCTAGGTCATCTTCCAGTAAACCAACCTGTAGTCATTAAATCCACTTGGACTCATGATCCTTTGTGAGTCACAGCAGTACTGTGCTCCACAGGGATTCCAATGGCTCATGTATTAGGAGGAGATTTCCAGGTGTTTCCCCTGCAGTAACACTGGCTGAACTTTAACATTCAATCTTTCAGTTATCAGCTGGGCACATGAACCATTTCCACCACCCGGGGACTTCTATCCTCTCATCTTCCAATTCGCCAACCTGTGATCACTATGGCCACTTTAACTCCTGGTGACCCCGTGTGTGTCAGAGCAGAACTGTGCTCCACAGGCTTCTCAATGTCTGATTTTGAAAAGAAGACTGCCCGGCCTTTCTTCCGCAGCACCACTGGGTTAAATAGAAACCCCATCCTTTCAGTAAGCAGCTGGGCACATGAACCATTTCCACAACCCCGGGACACCTACCCCATCTTGCAGGAAACCAATCAGAAACCCTTAAGTCAAGTTCAACTCAGGGTGATCCCATGTGTGTCAGAGGGGAAATGGGCTCCACAAGGTTTTCAATGATTGGTTTATCAGCAGTAGATTGCCAGGTCTTTCTGCCACAGCACTCTACTATGAAAACTCTGACCTCTAACCTTGTTAGCAGCTGGGCATACACCACCACCTGGGGACTCCAATCCTGTCATTTCCCAGTCAACCAACCAGTGATCATTGAATCCACCGTGACTCCTGCCGATCCCATGTGTTTCAGAGAAGAACTGTGCTCCACAGGGTTTTGAACGCCTGGTTTTAAAAACATCACCAGGCCTTTCTTCCACAGCACTACTGGCTAAATAAGAACTTCCAACATGTCAGTTAGTATATGAGCACATCAACCAAATTCACCACCAAGGGACTCCAACCACATCTTCCAACCAACCGACAAGCTGCCCTGGACGTAACTTTGGGGCATACCAAACCAGTCTGTGTCCAATAACTACGCTCCATAGGGTTTTCCCTGCCCGATTTTTTGGAAGTAGATCACTAGACCTTTGTTCCACAGACTCACTAGGTAAATTAGGACCTTGACATGTTTGGGAATGCTGGGCACATCAGCCACCATGTTCACCATCCAGAGCCTTCTATCTCATCTTCCAATGAACAAACCAGCTAACATGCTGTCAATTGAGATTCCTCACATCCCCACACGTGTCCAAGCAGAACTGTGCTCCACAGGGTTTTCAGTGGTAGATTTTTAAGAAGCAGATTGCCAGGCATTTCTTCCACAGCACCTCTGAGTACTCTAGAACCTACAAACTTTTCATTAACAGCTGGGTGCACCAACCATGTTCACCACCCAGGGACTCCCATCCCACCTCTAACTCAGCCTACTCGGTGCCATGTGTCAACTTCAATCATGGCAACTGCACATATGTCAGAGAAGAACTGTACACTCAATGGTTTCTGGAAGTGTGATCACCAGTCCTTTCTTCTGTACCACCTCTGGTTCAACTACAATCTACACCCTTGAGGTTACCAACTAGACCCTTAAACATTTGCACAACCCAGGGACTCCTAGTCCAGTTTTCAGTAAAACAACTAGAAGCCATTAGAATGACTTGACCCATGATGAATCCATGTGAATCAGAGAACTGTGCTCCACAGCATTTCCAATACCTGAGTTATTGGAAGCAGATCACCAGATCTTTCTTTTGCAGCACCTCTGTGGAAAATCAAAGGCTGCGCTCTTTGATCTCATATTTTGGACATATTGTCAGGAGGGAACAGTCGCTGGAGAAGGATATCATGCTTGGTAAGATGGCGGGTCGGAGAAAAAGAGGAAGACCCCCAACGAGATGCAATGGTCAGGTGGCAGCATTGATGGACTCAAACGTGGCAACAGTAGTGAGGTTGGCCCAGGATGGGACATTGTTTCGTCCTGTTGTGCATGGGGTCGCTATGAGTCGGTTCCGACTCGATGGCACCTGACATCAAAAACTGTGGAAACTAGAGTATCCAAATTTTGATTAGCAGTGGGCATTCGATCTCATCTTCAAACGAACCAATCAGCCTACATACCGTTGATTTTGACTCCTCCCATCCCCATATGGATCAGAGCAGAACTGGACTGCGCAGGGTTAGCCATGCCTGATTCTTAAAACAAGATTGCGAGGCCTTTCTTCCAAAGCACCACTGGGTAAACTCTAAATACCAACCTTTTAGTTCACAGCTGGGTGCATAAAGTAATCTTTCAAGAAACCAACCAGTAATCAGTAAGTCAGCTTCAACTCCTGGGGAGTCTGTGTGTATCAGAGAGAAACATGGCCCACAGGGTTTTCAATGGCTGAGTTATTAGTAGATGCCAGGGCTTTCCGCCAGAGCACGACTAGGAAAATTCTGGTTTCTAACCTTTTGATTAGCAAGTGCGCACACGTAGGGTACTGTCAGGAAGCACAGGACTAAAACACCAACAATGACAGGCTACTAACGTCAGGAATTTGTGTCATCACACATGTGCTCAAGTGAGGTATGTTGGTGCAATGGGCAGGGCATGTGGTTGAAGAGAGGGGATCCAAGTTCCGGAACAGAGTGGGCTCACAAGGGGGTCCCCGTAAAGGGGGCTGCTCTAGGATCCCAGAGAAGACAGAGTCTATGGTGCACAGGGCAGCAGCATCCGAGGACAGGAGCACTCGATAATGGCACCAAACCAGGAAAGCAGGAGATAACACGGGCTCCCCGCGGGGCAAGTAAGCCACCTGTCCCCCCACCCCCCACCCCATACACAGCTTCTCAGGGCAGGCTGTGGAAGAGACGCCCTGGGCTGCTCTCACCTGCTGTAGCATGTAGGCAACAGCTTCCTGGAAGAGACTTCACTGCTGTTGGTGCACTGCTTCACGAAGACGACCCCTCTGCTGCAGAGACAGCCCCACAGGGCCCAGGGGGGGTCAGCCGTGGGACTTGCTTCCAGACGCCAGGTTCCCCTTGGCCCCCTTCCCTGGAGACACTCCGCCCCAGGAAGCCCTGTGCCACCCCCCATCCCACCTCTCCGTGTTGTGTGTGGGGGGGGCGGTACTTAGGACTGCACTACTGCACACAGTCAACAGGCAGCTGGGAGCCAAGGAGACTCAGGAGGTCGAGGCAGGAAAGCAGGACAAGCCAAGGGCCCCCATCCCTGAGCTACAGCCCTTCTTACTTGGCTGAGCTGGAGTCCAAATCACTCAGCGGGGGCGGCCTGTAAAGTCGGCGCTGCTCAGCGGAGGCGGTGGCACTCACTGTGACCAAGCAGCTCGAAGGGCTTCTCGCCCTGAGGAAATGGGGGAATGTGTGTGTGAGTGGTCAGTGCTGAAGGCTGCCCTCTTCCAGGGCCAGAAGTCAGTCCACGAAGCTCTAGAAGGTTCCCACAGGGTCACACATGGTCCAAACTCTTCCCAGGACAGCCCAGGCCCCAGGCCCTGACTCTCTGGGATGTGCCTGTCAGGAGAGGCCTTGGGTCCCCCTGCTCTGAGTGCACCTCCCCTCCTAGGATGGGAGCTCCCAGGTGAAGTCAGGTGTTCTGGAAGAAGGTGAGCAGAGGCTCCTCACTCTGAAGGACCCACCACAGGCTGAGGCGGGGACATGGCAGGGATTGTGTTTCTGGGACCTCCACGTCTCGGTCACCCAACACAGTCATTGGAGTGAACGCCAACTCCTGGTCTACCCGTAGGCCCCTCCTCACTCCCAGACGACACTGGACAGCAAATGCTGCCCAAGCTGCCCACTGTCACTGTGGGCACCGCCCCTCTGGACCTCCCAGCTCCCACCTGCCCCCCGACCCCACTCCATCAGTTTCTCCAACATGTGGGCAGCCCTGTCACCTCTTCTGGCAAGCCTTCTAAGAAGGTGGTGTTGCCCTCTGTGTCCTTTCCTTTCCCAGGAACCCCACAGACACATCCTCAGGCTACGGCACAAGTCCAGGACACTGCCCCTGCCCATGGTGTGCTCTAGGAAGGACCGGGGACTGTGAACAACCTACCAAAACCATCATCGTCAACCAAAATGACAGGCCCTGCCATGAACGCATGACCCTGGCTGTTGGATGCAGTAGGGGTGTGGGGATGGCTGGGCAAGCTTGATGCCAGGTGGTAAGCCCCATTCACACCAGGGCACACTGTCCTCTCAGAGAGAGACCTTTAACCCCTCTTCCCTCCTAGCCTTTTTACTCTGACATGGCTCTCAGTCTGTGCTAACTGACTGGACCCTGAGGCTCCCAGCCCCCGAAACGTTCCTGGCCACTCACACCTGCAAGGGGAATAGGGCACACCTGGCCTCCAGCAACAATCCTGGCACCCACACTGCCCAGTCCTCACCTGCTGGGGGGGCCCTCGAGTTCAATGAGCGGCTCCTGGCCTGGAGGGCTTCTCGGGCCTTTCGGGCCACTGGCGTCTGCAGGCTGCAGACTGAGGGCAGCTGGGTCTTCCTGCTCCTCTCTTGGGACTGCAGGCCACTCCTGCCACACTTCTCCAGCCTGGGAGGCCACCTTCTGATCTTCTTTCCCAGAGAAGACACTGAGGAAGGACAGACACACTTATGGAGCATGTGCTATGGAGCCAGACTTCCCACTGCACTTTTCCCACCGGATGCACAGAGGGACCATCTTCTGCGGATGAGGCAACGTACACCCAGGCACACGTTCACCCTGTGAGCAGTGTCCTGGTGCTCCTACCACTTCAGCGAGCTGGTCAGAAACAAGTCTCCTCTTGCCTGGAAACCCAGTCCCCCTCGGCCCACTGCCCATCCCCCTGCCCAGCCGTTGAGTCAGAAGCCCTGTGAATATAATGAGGTACAGCTTCTCCTATGGACTGCACTGGTGGGCTGCAGTGGGGTGGGGACGGGTGGGGGCAGGACAGATACAGGGCCTGACATGGAGTGATGGGTCAGTTTATAACAAGTCCATCAAAAGGAAATCCCTAGGCCCAGGAGCTGAGGATGCTGGATTCTAGCCTATAACATCACAAAGAAGTCTGTCGTGAAGAACAGGACCCTGGAGCTGCCGTCGACTCTTCCAGCCTAAAGAGGAAACTTGAGGCAGGAGATTCTAAAGAGGGCTCCTACGGTGGGCACTATGTCACATGAAACGTACAGCTGTATGTTCCTGTCATAGATCAAAATACTGCTGTCCGTGGAAACGGAATGTGTAGATGTGTTGAGCGAGACACACTGGACGTAAACATTTAGGGAGTCCTGGAACTCTGCCCATTCCCCACTTATAAAGAAGTGAAGAGCCTCTTTCCTATCTTTTCACTCATTGTAGCTGGATGGGCCATGTGTTGCACCAGTACAGCCCCAAATTCAGGTGACAGGAGGATTGTCTTGTTCACTAGATTCTCACAAGGATGATGGCCTGAAAAAAGGGGAGACCCCCAAACCCAAACAAACTACTGTAGAGGTGAATTTGCCTCAAAGCAGCCATAGAAGGCAGGCTGGAATTGCTCCGGAAGTTTTCAAAGCTGCAAATCTTGATGGAAGCAGACTGCTTGATTTTTCTCCCCTGGATCGGATGGTGGGTAGGAGCAACTGACTTCAGTGAGCAGCCCAATGCTTAGCGTTTACAATATGGATTACTAACAGCACACTTAATTTTTTGTCATGTTGGTGTGGTGATGTAAAAAAAGCACTGAACTGCTAACCACACGGTCGGCAATTCAAACCTACCAGTCACTCTTGTTGTTGTTGTTGTTAAGTGCCTTCGAGTCGGAGCCGACCCATAGCGACCCTGTACAGGGTTTCCGAGGGTGTAAATCCTTACGGGAGTAGAAAGCCTCATCTTTCTCCCGCGGAGCGGCTGGTAGTTTCGAACCACTGACCTTAAGGTTTGCAGCCCGATTCGTAACCACTACGCTACCAGTCACTCTTAGGAAACCCTATATAAGGTCGCTCTGAGTCAGAGCTGACTCAGCACTTTAACGACAGTCCTTGGAAAACCAAGCCCACTGCCATGGACTCATAACTACCCTACAGGACACAGGACAACTGCCTCATAGGGCTTCTGAGACTGCAAATCTCAGGAGACAACCATATCGTTCTCCTGGGGGCGGCTGCTGGGTTTGAACCAGCAACCTTGAAGTTAACAGCCCAAAGCTTAAGCTCCCGCGCCACCTGGGCTCCTTAAAAAGGGGGCAGGGCTAAGAAAACCCAAAAGTTCCTTGGCAGACAGACCCGGCGGGCGGGCGGAAGGATGGGCAGGGCCTGGGGGATGCGGAGAGGGAGCAACCATAGGGCCCATCTGTGATCCTAGCGCGCCCTCAGGCGGCCGCTAAGAAAACGGTAGCATGAGAGGCGCCGCCGAGGTCGATTTCGACTCAACAGCAGTCGTAAGGTTGACAGTCACCTATCCAGATGTTGAATTTCCGGGTAGCTCTGCATGACAGACACTGAACTGCGAACCCCGAGGTCGGCGGCTCGAGCCCACTAGCCTCTGTGGGGGAGAAAGATGAGGCTTTCCATTCCCGTAAATAGTCACAGCCTCAAAAACCCTACACTGGCTCACTACGCACTGGAATACACTCCACCAACAAACAGCGGGCAAGCCCGGAGCTGGGGAATGGCGGCATGCGCAAACACAAAAGGACGCAGGCTCCTCCAGTTGCACAGGCACGCAGGAACAGCGTTTGATTGTGGAGCACACGCGCACACAGAGCCGCTATTCAAACCAGCGAAGTGAAGTCCCTGGGCACGCATAAAGCATCCGTTTTTTGGCAGCTGATACCTTCCAACTTAATTTATTGTGAAGGAGTAACAACTATTATTAGGAGGCAATAGCATTTTCACCCCCTTTTTACAGTTGAAAAACTTGGGTTACCTTGCAGCGAATTATAAGCAGGCAGGATGCAACTTGGCCGCCCACCTAATCACGTGACAGCTAGACCCTTCCATCTTGAAGCTTGGGACTAGAGCTAGGGGTGGGGCGAAGGGCTCATTCCTTAAATGTCCAATTGAAAGCAAAGGAGCTTCTCTGGAACTGAGCCCAGCCCTGGAACCACCCATGCTCTAACCATCTCTTGCCTTGCCCCCCACCCCCACCGCCACCCCCAAACAGCAGTTGTGAAGGTTTGGGTTTTACACTGAGGTGCAACCCATACTGAATGTTGTGCTCTTTGATCTTCATCAGTAAGTATTCTTCACTTTCAGCACATTGTGGGTTGTTACCGAGTCTCCCACCAATCCTGATGCCATGTTCTTCTTCATATAATCCAGCTTCTCAGATTATTTATTCAGCATCCAGATTGAATATGTATGGTGAAAGAATACAGCCCTGATGCACACCTTTCCTGATTTTAAACCATTCAGTGTGTCCCCTTGCTCCAGAGACGACAGAGAGAGAACGCCTTCCCCCAGGGTTGATGCCCCGAATTCAGACTTCTAGCTTCCTCAAGTGTGAGGGTCCTGGTGTGGCATTGTAGAGATAAGCGGTTCACACCCACCACTGTTCCTCAGAAACCTTATACAGGGTCTCTAGGAGTCAGAACCACTCCATGGCACTGAACAACAAGAAGAAACTGTGACAGAATGAATTTCCCTCCGTTTAAGCCACCCGCTTGTGGTATGTCTGTTACAGCAGCCCGCAGCAACCCAGACACCCCCTAAAAGGGGTGTGGGCGAGAGGAACACCATTACTGAGATCCCTGCCAGATCCCATATAAGGGGAGTTCCCCTGGGGTATGGCCTGGATCACCTTTTAAAACAACAAAAAGAGCTTTTTTTTTTTTTTTTTTTTGTGAATTGAGTGATAGTTTACATGGGAGAACATTGGTTTTGCACTCATCCTATTGTATTTCGTTTCATTGCAATGGTTACAATGCCTCCGTGCATCATCCTTCAACAGTATTTGCTTCTGTTCTGCATCACCTTTGATCTTACAAGTGAGAAGAGGAGGGAGAAAGGAGCAGAGAAAGAGACACCTGGCTACCACCAAAAAAGAAGAGTCAGGAGTGGAGGACATCTTTGGACCCAGAGTCCCTAAGCTACGAACCTCCTGGGCCCAGGGGAAGGTGGATGCCAAGATACATGGAGAGCACCAGGAAACCAATGGCGCACAGATGTTGAAAGGAGACAAGGACCTTCTTCGAGATCCCCTAGAGGAAGACCTCTGCCTTCAGGCCTCTCGTTTCCTCAGCTGTGAAGCAACACATCTCTGTTTATTGCAGTGCCCACTTGTGGCACTTCTGAGATTAGGGAGGGGCAGAGACCTGGTGGCATTACAGGTGGGCACATGTGCTGAGCCTCCCAGCCACCTTTCCCCTTGTTCCCAGTGTCTCCAACCAGAAGCCCAGGACAGGTTACTGCCTGAAGGGTGACCAGCCATTCACAACTGCCCATTTCTTAGGCTCTGCCTGACCTTGACCAAACTTGAGTCAGACTTTGATGCTCCTCACAGGCCCCTGAAGCTTAGCCTGGCCCCATGGCTGAGCAAGCATGTGCCCCCTTTATCGGCTTATCCTGAGAACTTCCTCAGCCAGTTGTTGTTGTTGTTAAGAGCTGTCGAGTCAGTCTCAACCCATAGTGACCCTGTATAGGGTTTCCAAGGAGCTGGTGATGTGCTTGAACCACCAACCTTGCAGTTCAAGCCAATGTTGCAATCCAGCGCATTAACCCACAGCACCACGAGTAACACAAATTCACTGCCGTGTCAAGTTTCTGGGTGCTTCTCTCACACACACTGGCTCCCAAAGGTAAGAAGAGTCGGGGCTGAGGGGAGCTCCCTAGCAGACAGGGAATGCACTGTCCTGCCTGCTATAGGCTGAAATCTGTATCAAAGCCCTGGCCCCTGGCCCTGTGGGTGTGACACAATTTGGAAATAGGGTTTCTACTGCATTAAGTTCATGGGGATGGATTCCAAACCTGATCATATTCTTTTGATAAAACAAGCCGAATCTACGGGGAGACACACACAGGGGAAAGATATATGCCATGGGCGTTCCCCTCTACAGGTCCAGACACACCCAGGATGGTCGACATCAATAGCTCATATGCAAGTTCAGGATGAAGCTGAAGAAAATTCAAACCAGTCCACGAGAGCCAAAATTTGACCTTGAACATATCCCACCTGAATTTCGAGATCATCTCAGGAACAGATTTGATACCTTAGACATTGATGACTGAAGACCAGAAGAGTTGTGAGATGATATCAAGAACATCATACATGGAGGCAGAGATGATGATGTGGAGAGATGGAGCAGCTGGGGACTTCTGACACAAAGAGAGAGGGGGGCTGTGTGCTGATGACCGGGGAGCAGGCTTGTAGTGTATACCCTTTGGTTGGTTGATGATGCATAGAGGGGATTGTAACCAAGGCAATGAAACGATATACGATAGGATGAATGTAAAACTGATGTTCTCCCATGTAAAATATCACATAATTCACAATAAAACATTTTTTTAAAAAAAGAACATCATACAGGGAGAAAGCAGAAGGTCATTAAGAAGACAAGATATGCAGATGATATAGCCTTGCTTGCTGAAAGCAAAGAGGACTTAAAATATTTACTGATGAAAATCAAAGACCACAGCCTTAGATATGGGTAGCATCTCAATGTAAAGAAAACAAAAATGCTCACCACTAGACAATAAACAACATTCTTATCAATGGAGAATATAGAGAAGTTGTCAAGGACTTCATTCTTCTTGGATCAACTATCAAAACTCATGGAAGCAGCAGTAAAGAAATTAAACGATGTGTTGCATTAGGCAGATCTGGTGTACAAGACCTCTTTAAAGTGTTCAAGAGCAAAGATGTCAGCCTGAGGACTAAGGTGCACTTGATCCTGGTCCTGGTATTTTTCAATTCTCTCATATGCATGTGACTATTGGACAGTGACTAAGGAAGACAGTAGAAGAATTGATTAGTTTGAATTGTTGATGATACAGATTTGTTGGAGAAGAATATTGAAAGTACCATGGACGGCTAAAAGAACGAACAAATCTGTGTTGGAAGGAGTGCAGCCAGATTAGAAGCCAGGATGGCCAGACTTCATCTCTCCTACTTTGGACATATTATCAGGTGGCACCTGTCCCTGGAGAAGGACATCAGTGTTAGCTAAGTGAAGGGTTAGGGAGAAAGAGGACAATTGAGAGGATGGCTCAGTGTTTGGTTCTGTTGAGCCGCAACTGACTCAATGGCACCTCTCAACAACAACATTAGAAGCTGGAGTCCTGGTATGGTGCTATAGAATCAGCACTGGAGTACGAACCGCAAAGTTGGCAGTTCAAGCCTAGCGGCTTCTCCTCGGAAACCCTATACAGGGTTGCTATGAGTGGGAACCGACATGAAGGCAGTGAACAACAACAGCATTAGAAAGTGAAATCGACAAGGCAGGACTGCCTCTGACAACCACACCCTGAATTGGGATTCCTAGCCTATTCAAGTGAGACACTGAATTTCTGTTCTTTAGAGCTTCCTATCTGTGGTGTTTCCATTATAGGAGCACTAGCACGCTTGGACTTATGGGATGAATCTTCTTTAAAAACAAAATCTGTATTTTACAGGACAGCCTGCTCCCCAAAGTAGCCTCTAGTCTACTTAATTAGGAGTCCTGGTGGCACGGCAAGTTAGGTTGCAAACTTCAAGGTCGGCAATTGAAAAACTCACCCACACTCAAGACGTGCTTGCGCAAAGACCCTTATGCGGTTGGGACCCAGTCACTCTGAGTTGGAATCCACTCGGTAGCAGTGGGTTTGGGTCAATCTAATCATGGAGCCTCTGTGCTGGAAGCCCCAGGACCATAGGCAGTTTCCTTCCATTTCCTTCTAGTTGAGCTCGGAAGAGGAGTCCTAGGTACCTACCACCTGGCTGGCCATAGCAGACCCCTGCCTGAGCCCACCATTACCTGGCTCTCTCCTTCTAGTGGTACTGTCCAGAGTAATCGCCCCCCCCCCCCATCATTGGTGTGGGGAGCTCTCTGGACAAGGCTCTGAGTTTGAAGTCTGCGGGACAGATGGCTTCAGGAGAAGCAACACACACACACACACACAGAGCCCCCAAGGCCACACTGCCAGCCACAGTGTCATAGCCACTACTTCACCCTGTCCCTTTCCCCGCTCTGTCTGTCATCCCATAAGTAGCGCATGCCTACGACCCCGCTCTAGAGCACTGGGCCTTAGGATGGGCCTCTTCTCATTCCGTAGCAGTGTCCACAATCCCGGCCATGGGGCCCCAGACCTCACCTGCCCGTGTGGCCTTCCAGTTCAATGAGTGGCTCGGATCCTGGGGGGCTGCTTGGGCCCTCGGGGCTGCGTATGTCTGCAAGCTTCAGACTGGCGGCAGCTAAGTCTTCTTGCCCCTCTCTTGGGGCTGTGGGCCACTCCTGACCTACTTCTCCAGCCTGGGTGGCTACCTTCTGATCTTCATTCCCAGAGAGGACCCTGAGGAAGGACAAACACGAATGTTGTGAGGTCAAGCTGCACACTGTCACCTCCTGGGCGTCCAAAGGGACTGTCTTCTGAGGGTGAGGCTCAGAGCTTCCAGGTACATCCCCAGCCCATGAGCAGGTCCATACATCCTCCAAGCTCCCAGCTCCCCACTCAATCCTGCGCATAAGGGCTGGCCCCTAGGGTCAAGGGCAGAGAGCTCCGCACCCCACTCTCCAAACTGCTGCCCTCACAGCCCCACCCATCATTCCAGCCTCAAAGGTGACACACTGCTTTCCGTAACTTGGGCAAGCACGGGGCCTTGTTATTGGTGCCACAATCTTAGCACTGTAAAAAGGTAAAATTCAAGTTTCCCATCACTCTGAACTCAACTCTCCCAGAGTCCTCAGTTTTCGGGTTGCCTTTGATCACTGGGGCCACACTAGCAATTCACACTCCTGCTGGCTCCCACCAGCTGGGACTGCTTTTGTGGAAGTGTCCCTGCCTTTGAACTGCAAGGAGCTGTGCAGCCACCCGTTTCCAACTGTGCCCCTAAATCACTGCACTCTATAGTCTATTAAGAAATTTGGGGAGGCTGGGATGGAAGACAGGCTGTCTGTGGCCTGTCAAGTCAAATCAGACCCACAGTGTTCTTGAACAGTTTGGGGAAAGCAGGCATCTCCACAGAGCTGTTTTATTATTTACTGTGAGCGTTTTTTTCTTTTCAAAACCGGACACTGCCTTAGTACTTACTTGTGCCAGGAAATGTTTTACACACTTTGCATATGTAGACCCATTGACTCCTCACAGCAACCCAATGCGTACCAGCTGTTTTGAGTCTGCGAACCTCAAGGTCAGCAGTTCGAAACTACCAACTGCTCGGTAGGAGAAAGATGAGGCTTTCTGCTCCCGTAAAGATTTGCAGTCTGGGAAACCCTGTATAGGGTTGCTATGAGTCGAACCGACTCCACGACTCATAACCACCACCACCACCACCGCATAGGGGAGGAAACTGAGGCACAACGAAGCTGAGTACCATGCTGAAGACCACAGAGCTAGTGACAGTGCTTGGAGTCAGGTTGCCTGGGCCAAGCTGAGCCCAGGCCGTTAAACACTATCCATGTCTCTCTATTCGTGTACGGAACCAATGTACAGTAGAGCAGACTCCTGAGCATGTGAGACATGGCTTTGTAGCACATTAAGGCAGGGCTGCCAGCTCTACAGGGTCTGGCCATCTGTCCCCCTGGTCCTCGCTCCTCCCTCACTGTCCCATCACTGGGTCCCACGGCCTCGGACAGTTCTGCAGACCACTCTTGGACCAGTCTGGGACCCGCTGCAACGCCCAGCCAAACAGCGGGGGAGGGGCCGGGGCGGGGCTTATGGAGCGGCTAGACCCTTTTATGATCCTGGCGCGCCATCGTGCGGCCTGTGTGAGCATGGCAGGAGGAGAAGCAATCCCAAGGCTGAGTTTGCCTGGGACGGTCATTTCCCTGTATTGGTCTTCACATTTCCTGGCGGCCACTGCGCAGAACCTAAGGTTGAAGAAATGGCGGTGCGCGCGGGCATATGGTGGCACGCGCGCGCAGGCGCAAAGCGTTCGTGTTTGGGGCTCAAGTGCACATGCGCAAGTAGGATATGCACCCGCTTAAAACTGGTACGAATTTGGCGCGCACGCACACGCTAGGACTACAAGCGCGCAGGCGCACAAAGTTCTGCATCTGCTGCTTGGGGACCTGTGAGGCACGTGGGACTTCTTGGTGTCCACTTCCGATGCCCACAGAGGTCGAGAGAGCGCTCTAGACTTTCCCCATCTCCGTACTACCTACTCAAGCCGAATAATTCTTTGTTTTGGAGACTGCAGGGATGTTTTCACTCATCAGATGCCAGAAGCACCACTTAAATCGTAACAGAAAAGCCTCTAGACATTAACAAGTGTCCCCAGACGATCGACCAGGGTTCAGAACCACTGGCCCCCAACAATGCACCTGGACTGAACCTGAAAATACATGGGGGTTATAAAAGTGGAATCATAGTGTGGACCTGTTGTTGTTGTTAGGTGCCATCGAATAGGTACTGACTCATAGCGACCCTATGCACAACAGAACGAAACACTGCTCGGTCCTGGGCCAACCTCACAATTGTTACCACGCTGTACCAATCCATCTCGCTGGGGGTCTCCCTCTTTATCTCTGACCCTCCACCTTACCAGTCACTTCTCCAGTGACTGGTCTCTCCTGACAATATGTCCGAAGTATGAGAGACGAAGTTTGGCCATCCTGGCCTCCAAGGAGCATTCTGGCTGCATTTCTTCTAACACAGATCTGTTGGTTCTTTTGGCAGTCCATGGCACTTTCAGTATTCTCCTCCAACACCACAACTCAAAGGCATCAATTCTTCTCGATCTTCCTTATTCACTGTCCAGCTTTCGCATCCATATGAGGTTATTGAAAATACCATGGCTTGGGTCAGGCACACCTTAGTCCTCAAGCTGACATCTTTGCTCTTCAACACTTTAAAAAAGTTCCTGTGCAGCAGATTTCCCTAATGCAATACATCGTTTGATTTCTTGACTGCTGCTTCAGTGAGTGTTGATAGTTGATCTGAGCAAAATGAAGTCCTTGACAACTTCAATCTTTTCTCCATTTATTCTGTGAGGATTTTTCTTTTCTTTACATTGAAGTGGAATCCACAGCGAAGGCTATCGTCTTTGGTCTCCCTCAGTCAGTATTTCAAGTCCTTTTTTCTTCCAAAACGCAAGGTTGTATTGTATGCATAATACTTGTTGTTGATAAGTCTTCCTGAACGTACTTCTTCATACAGTCTAGCTTTATACAACCAAACCATGCAAGCATTTAAGCATTAGGATTTAAACATCTGGACTCTCACAAGAAGTGCATCCGTTGGTTTCTGCTGTAAGATTATAGAAGAACCCAGTCCTCCACAGGGCTTGAGAAGGTCTCATGAGATCCTGCACACAGCGGACTTTGCACATGGAATCAGCTCGTGGTTTTACTGGCTCAGATTTCATGAACTAGCTCTTTTTCGTTTCTCCTGAGGGTCTTACAGCCTATTGCTTCAAGACTCTGCTCTGCCTCTTGTAAAGCCACACACCAGTCACGTGACTTTTGCACTTCCGCTTGCTCATCTCATCTGTTTCCCAGTGATGCTAGGAAGACTGAGAGCTGATGCAAAGCACATAGCACAATACAATCAGCCTCTGACTCCTGGTTCAACACAATAAGAACACTGTGCTCCATAGAGTTTTGTTGGTTAATTTTCAGAAGTAGATTGCCAGGCCTTTCTTGCTGGTTTCTCCCAGTATGGGAACTTCACTTAAACATAGCTCCACACAAGCCTCCATTGACAGACAGGTGGTGGCTGGGAATCGAACCTGGGGCTCCCTGCACATGCAAGGGGAGAATTCTACCAGTGGACCACGTCTGATGCTCTTGTTTTCACCAATCCCTATAGCAGGGCCTCATACCTTAGAGATTCATGGGGGTGGGGTATCACCTGGGTTCAGTGGGGGTAACAAATATTTTTAAATGCAATATTGTTGAGAAACCTAAATCAGACCATATCTCTCTGGCTTAAAACTTGGGATCAAATCCCACCTCTGATCCAGGCTTCCTAAGAGTTGCAGCAGTCTGTGTGTTGAAGATTATTGTTGTTGTTAAGTACCGTGGAGTCAGTTCCAACTCATTGCGACCCTGTATAGATAGGGTTTCCCAGAAGCGGCTGGTGAGTTTGAACTTCCGACCGTGTTGTCAGCTCCTTTATCTACAACTCTAATCCTGGCTCATTCTTCTCTTCTTTAGAACTTGCCTACTCCTCCCTCACCTAAGCAGTTGGCCTCCTCAGCGCATCCCTCTGTTTCAGTCCCCTGGCAGTTTCTGTCAGAGCACTATTGTCTCTGCGAAGGTGCAGAGACCTATCCTTCACGCCATTGTTCTTCATTGCATCTGGTGTGAACTTCTCAGGATTGTGGGGAGGGCTGGATGCAACACCAGAGTACATACAACTTTCACCCTCTCAGGGACCAACTTTTTTTCTACTTTGTTTTTATAATAGAAGGCATTTCAAAATGATATTTTTTTTTATGAATATGGGTTTTGACACAATTAGTGGGGCACATATGTCTAACTGGTTGGTCTCTGATACTGGGATTGGTGGGATGTGGCCCGTTTCATCTGACTCACACAATTATACAGGTCCCCACCAGATGGAAGTATGCACTAAAAATGGGATAGCACCTTTCCACTAAACCCCAGACATAGAACGTGTAGGTAGGTGGGCACTATATGTCCCATGGGTCATGAAAGCGTTCACATCATGGTAGAAAAGGCCCATCAGTCCCTGCCCACCTCTCCCCAAAAGACCCTCAGCTCCAGTCATGCTCAATCTCTATAGTGCACAGGCAACAGGTGGCCCTTCGGAGCCGTTTGTGTGCGCTGATCGCTCTGCTTGGAAGGGCTCCTATTTGGCTTACCTCTTTGCATTGGTCTCCGTGTCCTCCAGACCTGTGGGGGGTATGCCCTTCCCATCCAGGCCGACAGAGGCCAAAGGTGCACTGGAGCTAAGGAAGGAAATATACCAGCCTGCTGAGGCCTCAAACCTACGAGGGTTGGCGGCCCGGGTATTCCCTTCTTACTCCATTTCTTCCAGGAAATGGAGATGGGCTGGTGTATGCTAGCAAAGGCCAGCTGCTCATTCCCGGCATTGGGTGATGTGGTGGCATCACATAAGTCCTGAATTTGGCCTTTGCACTTGCATTCAGGGATGATCCTTGCCCCTGACCAACTTGGATCTCTGGGGATGGCTCCGCCTGGTTTTCAGCTATGATAGCCTCACCTAACCTACCTCCCAAATTTCTTGTGGGGGGCCTGGAAGATCATTCTTCCTAGGGCTTACTAACTATCCCCCATGCCCACGGCAAAATGGCCGCTCCTGTGAGGCCAGGTGGGCTGGAGGAAGATACAGGGCAGAGGCCTTGAACTTGAACTTTGCCTACCCAGCCACCTGCCCCCTAGGACTGAGGCCTCCAGTGCAGGCTGGCTGTCCCCTGGAATTTCTCTTCCTGGCACGTGGTTGCTGGGCTGAAGTCCTTACAGGCAAGGTTCCCTGAGACTCTTCAGTGGGGACACCAACTTGTCCCTCCTCCTCCATTGCCCCTAATGGACATGGAGCAGAAAACTGAGAAGAGCAAGGGAATCTCGGGAATTGGAAGCCCAGGCTGAGCCCAGAAGTTGTGTCTATAATGATCTTAGTCCCCAGAAGTTACCCTGTCCCTACCTGGTGGCCACGAGTCCAGGCTTATGGTTCTGATAGCTGGTGTCATGCATACTCCGGTTATCCAAGAGTGGAGCAAAGTGAGCAGCCGGGCACAGCCTATGGAAGGAGACCATATCTGGGTCAAGGCAGTATCGATCAGGGCAAGGTAAGCACAGGCTGACTTGTGCTTACTCACGAATTTGTAGTGAATAAATTCCCTGTTTTGTTTTTTACCACATCAAAGATTCTGCTTCTAGATCTAGCTGGCCTCTGTCTCTCTGCCTACCCCACAACCCCATCCCACTGAGTCAAAGCCTCTTTTCAAATGTACAGTCCCTGTCTAGAATGGAGGAACCAGTCAGCAAGGAACCTCATCAAAAGTGTGCAGCAGCGGGCGCATGAGCAACGTGGTGTAGTGGTTCAACTTGGTTCCTGGAACCCAGTGGATCAGTTCAGATCCTGGCCACCTACCTCCTACTTGCATAATGCTGGGCAAGTTACTTAACCTTTGGGCCCTAGTTTTATTTTTTTTAAAAATGTTGGCTAAAGGCAATACATTTAGAAGCTCTAACTACTGCAAAATTCGATGGCTTTTCATCTATGACCACCACTCGTCTGTCAGGTGGTCATGCTGTGGTGACTTGTGTGTTCCTGTGAATTTGGAAGCTCTGCCATGAGTACTTAAAATACCAGCAGGGTCACCCAGGGTGGACAGGTTTCAATGGAGCTTCTAGACTAAGGCAGACTAGGAAGGAGAGACAAACTACTTCTGAATATTAAGCCACTGAAAACCTTAGGAATAGCGCTGGAACACTGTCAAATAGCACCAGAATATTTCATTTAAAAACATTATGAAGAGCACTACACGATTTTCAGATAAAGTGCCAGAAGATGAGGCTCCTCAGGTGGGAAGAGCTGCCTCCTCAAAGTAGAGTTAACCATGATGATGCAAATGGAGTGAAGCCTTCAGGACCTTCATTTGCTGATGGGGCACAACTCAAAATGAGGAGAAACAGCTATAAACGTCCATTAATAGTCATAACATGGAATGTATGAAATATGAGTCTAGGAACACTGGAAGTTATTTAAGTTGAAATGAAACACATAAAAGTGGGATAGCATTCGTGAGCTGAAATGGACTGGTATTGACCATTCTGATTCTGACAATCACATGGTTACTATGCTGGGAATGACAAGTTGAAGAGGAATGGCATCACAGTCATCATCAAAAAGAACATTTCAAGATCTATCTTGGAAGTACAACGCTGTCTATGGTAGTATAATATTCATATGCCTACAAGGAAGACCACTCAATACCACTATTACCCAGATTTACTCATCAACCACTAGAGCCAATGATGATGAATTTGAACAATTCTACCACCTTCTTCAGTGTGAAATTGATTAAATATGCAATCAAGTTGTATTGATAATTACTAGGGATTAGAATGCAAAGGTTTGAAGCAAAGAGGAAGGATCAGTAGTTGGAAAATATGGCCTTGGTGATAGAAATGATGCTGGAGATCGCATGATAAAACTTTGCAAGATCAATGACTTCTTCGTTGCAAATATCTTTTTTAAACAAAATAAAAGATGACTTTATACATGGGCCTCACTAGATGGAATACCCAGAAATAAAATAGACTATATATGTCGAAAGAGACGGTGGAAAAGTTCCATATCATCAGCCAAAGCAAGGTCAAGTACAGACTGTGGAACATACCTTCAATCGCTTATATGCAAGCTCAGGCTGAAGCTGAAGAAAATTAAAACAAGTTCAAGAGAGCCAAAATATGACCTTGAATAAATCCCATCTGAATTTAGAGACTATCTGAAGAATAGCTTTGATGCATTAGACACTAAAGACAGAAGATCAGAAGAGTTGTGGGGTGACATCAGGAACATCATACAGAAAGAAAGCAAAAGGTCATTAAGAAGACAAGAGAGAAGGAAAAGATCAAAATAGATGTCAGAAGAGACTCTGAAACTTGCTTTACAGCATAGAGATGCTAAAGCAAATGGAAGAAATGAAGAGTTACAAGAGCTGAACAGAAAATTTTAAAGGGCAGGTCAAGAAGACGAAGTCAAAGATTATGACAATATGTGCACAAGACCTGAAGTTAGAAAACCAAAAGGGAAGAATATGCTCAGCATTTCTCAATCTGGGAGAACTGAAGAAAAAATTCAATCTCGACTTTCAATACTGAAGGATTCTTTGGGCAAAATATTGGATGATACAGAAATCATCAAAAGAAGATGGAAGGACAACTGTAAAGGTATAAGTTTTGTAACAAAAACGGGAGAGTAGTTAATCTTACAGTCCAGAAACAGAGGACCCTAGGACCATCAAGGGAGAGGAGCACTGTGGGAACTTATCCAGAGAACCAGAGATAGAGGCAGAGATGAGGACATGGAGAGAGGAAACAGCTGAGGACTCTAGACTCATGGAAAGGGACTGAGTCCTGGGGGCCAGGAGGCAGGCTTACAGAATATTATGTCCTTTGGTAGTTTAATGTATTATATATTCCTGAGTGTGTTTGTGCACATCTCCCCATCCCCTCCACCCCCTCTCCAAAAAGAAGAAAAACAGGGAATGGAAGGAAATACTGTTGAATGATGATGTACAGATGAGATTGTAATCATTGCAATGAAACGATTGTGTAAAGCGATGTTCGCCCATGTAAACTATCACTCAGTTCATAACAATAAATAAATAAAAAGAAGATGGAAGGAATATACAGAGTCACCCTACCAAAGATAGCATGAGATCAAGAGCCAGTGATCCTGAAGGAAGAAGTCCAAGATGCACTGAAGGCATTTGCTAGGAACAAACAAGGCTCTGGGAATTGATGGAATACAAATGGAAATCTTTCAACAGACTGATGCAGCACTGGAGGCACTCACTCATCTCTGCCAAGACATTTGGAAGACAGCCAACTGATTGTAAGAAATCCATATTTGTTCTCATTCTGAAAAGAAGTGACCCAGTGGAATGCAAACCCCATGGGATAACATCATGAATATCACATGCAAGTGAAACTGTAAAATGGCGGCAACAGTACACTGACAGGGAACTGGCAGAGATTTAAGTCGGACTTAAATGAGGATGTGGAACGGGGGACATGGTTGCTGATGTTAGATGGAACTTGCCTGAAAGCAGAGAATACCAGAAAGATGTTTACCTGTGCTTTATTGAATATTCAAAGGCTTTCCACTGTATGACAAGCTATGGGTTACATTACAGAGAATGAGTGTTCTGGAACACTTAATTGTGCTCATTAGGACCTGTACATTGAACATAACAAGAGAACAATGAATAGTTTTTTTAAAAAAGGAAAGATGTGCACCAGGGCTGTATTCTTTCACCATACTCATTCAACCTATATGCTGAGCAAGGAATCCAAGAAACTGGGCTATATAAAGAAAAATATGGCATCAGGATTGGAGGAAGACTCATTAACAACCTGTGATATGCAGATGATACAACCTTGCTTGCTGAAAGTGAAGAGGACTTAAAATACTGATGAAGAACAAAGACCACAGCCTTCAGTATGGGCTGTATCTCAATGTGAAGGAAGCAAAAATCCTCACCACTGGTCCAATAAAGAACATCAAGATAAATGGAGACAAGATTGAATTTGTTACCACAGGCTCTGAGGATCAGACTTTAGCCACCTAGCAGACATAGCAAAATGTCCCTTATCTGATTATTCAGTTATGCTGGTTAGTAATTCCATACATGAGCCCTGGATACCCACAGATAAATGTAAAAACCTTCCCTAAAAGCTGAGACTGTAAATTCCAAAAAGGCAAAGTTCCCCCCCCCCCCAAAAAAAAAGCTAAAGAGGATAGAGAGAAACACTGTTAACTGATGGTATGTGGAGGGGATTATAATCAATGTAATAAAACAAGGTATATGAATGTTTGAATGTGAAACCGATGATGTGCCCTGAAAACTTTCACTCAATCCACAATAAAAACCTTAAAAAAAAAAAAAAAAAAGATTGAATTTGTTAAAAACTTCATTTTGCTTTTATCAATCATCAACCCTCAAGGAAACAGCAGTCAAGAAATCAAATGATGTATTTTGCATTAGGCATATCTACTGCACAAGACCTTTTCAAAGTGTTGAAGAGCAAAGATGTCAGCTTGAGGACTAAGGTGTGTCTGACCCAAACCATGGTATTTTCAGTAACCTCATATGCATGCAAAAGTGGAATAGTGAATAAGGAAGACCATAGAAGAATTGATGCCTTTGAGTTACGGTGTTGGAGGAGAGTATTAAAATTACTATGGACTGCCAAAAGAATAAACCAATCTGTGTTGGAAGAAATACAACCATAATGCTCCTTGGAAGCCAGAATGGCCAGACTTCATCTCTCATACTTTGGATATACTGTCAGTATGGACCAGTCCCGTAGAAGGATATCATGCTAAGTACAGTGGAGGGTCAGTGAAAAAGATGAAGACCCCTAATGAGATGAACTGTCACAGTGGCAGCAGCAATGGGCTCACACTTAACAATGACTGTGAGGTTGGCCCCAGACTGGACAGTGTTTCATTATGATATACATAGGTCACTATGAGTCGGTATCAATCAACAGCACTTAACAATTCCTCTGTGAATTCAGCAATTGTTTTTTTATTCAGCACTGCCTGTGCTGAATCAATTGGTTTGGGCTTTGTTGTCTTGTTTTGGTATGCCAGGCACAATCCCTTCAAAATAACTTATTTAAAGATGGTGAATCATTCTACTATATTAATGTTGTTGTTGTTGTTAAGTGCCGTCGAGTCTGTTCCGACCCACAGCGACCCTGTACAGGGTTTTCAAGGCTGCAAATCTTTATGGGAGCAGAAAGCCTCATCCCACGGAGCTGCTGGTAGTTTTGAACTGCTGACCTTAAGGTTCGCAGCCCGATTCGTAACCACTACACTATATTAATAGCCCTCACTTTATTTTGCCAGTTCCCTGGTGTTAAACAAGGAGCTCTGATACAGGGTCGTTAGGAGTCAGAACTGAGTTGACTTGACGGCACATAGCAGCTGCCGCTAATGGTAGACATTAAGGGTGTTTTCCTATTTTTCAATATTATAAATAAGACTGCAGTGAAAGCTCTTCTGGGTGAAAAGATGTATAGATTCCAAAGGCTTTTGGTATTTACTGCCAAATTGCCACTCGGAGAAGATGTGGTGATTACGGTGGCTCCAATATTGAGAGAGAATGGAAGGCCAAGATTTGGGGCAGGTGCAGTTGACTGAGACCTAAGTAGCTTCCGAAGGATAGATACCCTGAGCATTTCAAAGCAAGCTGTGGCATTTGAAAGACAGTGGATTGTAGTGTTATCATCTGGGAAATGCTTGTTCCGCGTCTCCTCCCATCTCTGACCTGCCGTCCCCAGGTTGAGCCACATGCTTGGCTCTCGGCTTTCTCTCAACCAGGTAGACTGGTGCTTACAGCGACTCCTTTGGAGTATAAGATATGGAAGCACAAAAAATCAAAGAATATTCTTCATTCTGATGAGGTTGACATTTACTTTGACGGAGGACACTTATGAGCTTCTGTTTCTTTCTTTTTTCAAAGTATCTTGATTTTTTTTTTTTACAGTTTCTGCAGATGCTCAGTCGCAGATGTTCAAAGACTGAATTTATAATGATACTGAGAATAAAAGGCAATCATAATGAAAACTAAAAAAAGAAAAGAATGAGGTATTTGACTGACATCAGAACTGACTTTGATGGAATGGTCAGAACATAACAACCTAACTACCTGGACCTCTATAGGAAGCGAAGAACACCTAGGACCGTGGGTAACACCTGGAAGCTAGGAGGGAGTCCAGGAAGACTTGCTCTCCCAGAATTCGAGAAGTAGCCAGGGCAGCCGTGCCCCTGCATCCATCTCCAGAAGGGAGACGCAATCCATGGCTGATCCTTCAAGGCCGCCGCTTTGTGGCACTTGGTTACTTACAGAGCTCCAGGAAGCCCAGCCGCAAACTGACTCACAGACGCCCAGGTGCTGGGCGAGCCTCAGGTGGAGCCGGCTGTGTGGGGAGGGCCCACCGCAGCTCGGCCATCCCCGGGGTGGGGGGAACCCCTGCTCAGTCAGTGTCTGCTGGTCCCTGCCTTGCTGGCTTGGGCTCCTGCATTTAGAGGTCAGGTCCGAGGGCTCCCGTTTGCCTTGCAAACGATTAAAGTTAGGGTGAAAAGCGCCGCCTCCCCCCAACGCCCCAACGCCCCCCCTGCCCCTACTATGGGCTTTGAGAGGGGCAGCCGGGAGCAGAGGCAGGAAGCTGTTTCCTCCTGGGGACACCCTACATGGTCCAGCTAATGTCTTTGGGTGGCAGACTCCAGCTTGGCCACCTCTCTCTCTGTCTACTCTGGCCACCTACAGAGAGCCTCTAGGGCCCTCCCACAGTTGGGAGCAGAGTTATTTGTGCCAACAGCCATGCATACCTGGCATTTGTCCTCAGGGATGACTCTGACTTGGTTTGGAAATACTTGGGGTACCTACAGCCCTACAGACTTCTGCTCTTCCTCTCAGTGCCAGGGCAGAGGTGGCTGGGGCAGGGGCAGAAGCAGGGACTTTAGGGTTTCTCGAAGGGACAGAAAAAGCAGGCAAAAAGAAGGAAGGTACAGGCTCATGCGTCACTCACTCGCTCAGCGCCCACATGCCACCCCAGGAGGCTGCTGGACCTCCAGCTGTGAATGGTGCCTTGTACCTTGTACCGGTTCCAAGGCAGCTTGAGAGCAATGGGTGGCAGAAAGAGCAAGATTCCCGCAGAAATGGATAGGACAGTTACAGGGCTGGAGACTGGGAACGCAGTGGATGAAATGCAAGAGTGAACCCTGTCCACCCCAGCACCCAGGCAATCTCAGCAGGCTGGGGACTGTCAACTGCTGCTTACCCTCCTTTCCCGGAGCTGCTGTCTGCTCCAAGCCAGCCTTCAGGTGCGGAGCCTGGGGCTGCCAACCCCAAGTGGCCATCACTCGGCAGTGTGCTGGACCTGTGGTTGGAAGAGATGCTTCTATAGACTGGTCGAGGTCTCCTAATAACAGGTCCAGTCCCTTCAGCAAGTGGGCCTGTGTTTCTTCAAACTGGATGGACTGGGAGCCAGAGTGGACCTAAGAATCAGCTAAGGAGGATGCTGGCCCAATGGTCAACAGGATAGGGGGAAAAGTGTTTGGGACTGCCATGCGCCCTACAGCCTGGGGCAGGAGACAAGGCCCTCCTGGGCATCTGAGGCTCCTTTTCCTCATTCCAAGGCTCCCCCCGCCAATTGGCTTCCAATGCACCCCCATGAAGAAAATGCCCACCCCAAGGCAGTTCTAGGGTGGGGGTAGGTGTGGGAGGACTTGGCCCTTGTGTCCCCCAAATCTATCCTGGTGAGAAAGGTCTATGTAGAATTGCTGTGTGTTTTGCCGTGTATTTTCTCAATAACAACAACAAAATTAAAAACGAAAAAGCCGCTGAAATCTTAACTTCTGTGTTACTTCTGTAACTTGTGACCCTGTCTGGAAACAGGGGTTTCCTTTCATTATGCTTCTGAGGTCAGAGGGGAGTTGGTTGTGTCCTAAATCTAATCCCTTCTGAGAAGTGTCTTCTACACAGAGACACCTAGAGTGCAGGGGTTTGTGGGGTGGGCATATTGAGAATCCATCTACCAGTCAAAGAAAGCCAAAAAACACCCAGGCTACCAACTAGGAAGACCCCTTGCCAGGCCCTGATTTGGACTCTAGCCCCCAGAGAGGTTGAACAATAAGCGAAGCTGCTACCCTTGACCACCACCCCACCACCCACTAAGCCTCCGTTTGAGTCCAGGCTGTCGGGGAAGCCCTTGTTGATGGTCTCTTTGGACCCTGTACACGGGGCTCCCCAAATGCAGTGGCCTATGTATGCTCTTCCAATAGTAAGAAAGCATGAACCCCAGGGTGGACCTGGGGCTCATTCCATAATTCCTTCATTCATTTTCTCAACAGCCAATTCTCAAGGGACACAGCTTTGGTCCCAGCCTACGGCAGGCTGGGGGCGCTGACTCGACAATGCAGCTCAGGTGTACCAGGGCCCCATGTCCTGGGGATGAAAGCCCCCCTCCCTGCTGTGAGTTACCTTTCAGAATCTGCCTCACCAGCCAAGTCCCTCTTGTGCTCTCTGGGGCTGGGGGCCTCCGTGTCTTTGTGGCCTGGTGGGGAGCTACAGAGGAAAGACATGGAAATTCCTCAGCGGCTCACCCTCATCCCCAGGATCCTAAGAAGCTCATCAGTCATAGCCACTGTTTAGCGAGGGCCACACACCATGCAGGACCATCGCTGCATTCACCACCCCACCTCTACCCCAGCTCATGGTATTGTTCTTATCCATGGCCACTTTTCAGATGAGCAGACTGAGGCTCTGAGAATCGGAGACAGGAAGGTGGGTCCTGACCACCTAACTTAGCCCTCTCTGGGCTCGACGAGGTCACGGAGAGATGCCTGGCACTGTTGACCCAGCAGAGCCCTCCTCAGACCTGCATTCCCACCTCCCTCCTGAAGGCCCAGGGCTGCTCTTCCTTGAAAAATCTGCTCCCATAGCCCCCATGCCTGCATCCTTCTAGGTCTGGACTTACAGACAGACTGCCTCACCTCTCCTGCTGCCACTCACCACCCCCACCTCAGTCAAGAATGGTCTCCCACAGGTGCGTATTCTACAGTGCTCTCTGCATGTTGGGCCATACCTTTTGGAGCCCTGGTGTGGCGCTGTGGGGTAACACACGGGACTGTAAAGTCGGTTTGAACCACAAGGTTGGCAGTTCAAATTCACCAGCTGCTCCTTGGAAACCCTATAGGGTCTCTGTGAGTCAGAACAGACTCAAAGGTACTTAACAACACCAACACCAACAACATGCAGGGCTTCCAGAAAGTGCTGCTTTAAAGTGTTGTCGTAAAGTGTCTTCAAGTCGGTTCCAACTCATAGTGTCTAGGTTTGAACAACTACCTTGCGGTTAGCAGTCCCGGCACCACATTGATGGTCGTGGTGGTGTGGCGTGGAATTGGTTCCAACTCACAGTAACCCTGCATAGGGTTTCCAAGGCTGTGAATCTTTATGGGAGCAGAAAACCTCATCTTTCTCCCATGGAACCGCTGGTAGTTTCAAACTGCTAACTGTGAGGTTAGCAGCCTGACTCACAACCACTCTATTTGTTAAAAAAACAAAAACAAAAAACCACAGTATCTGCAAAGTGCGATAAAGTGTTGTCGTTGTTGTGAACTGCCCTCAAGTCCTTTTTGACTCATTGCTGTTGTTTAGTGCTGTCAAGTCAGTCCCCACGCATAGTGACCCTGTATAGAGTTTCTGAGAAGCAGCTGGTGAGTTTGGACCTCCAACCTTGTGGATCAAACCGACCTTGAAGTCTGGTGCTTATATTATAGTGCATGTTGTTGGTGTTGTTAAGTACCATTGAGTCGGTTCCAACTTGACCCTATCTAGGGTTTCCAAGGCTGTGCATCCTTGTGGGAGCAGCCAGCCTCTTCTTTCTCCTTCAGAGCGGCTGGTGGGCTGGAACCCCCAACCTTTTGGTTCTAAGTCCAGTGTTTTTTGTACAGAGCCAGCACGTTCCCGCAGTGGAGGGAAGCACCACAACAGGTTGTTGTTGTTGTTGTGAAGTGCCGTCGAGTCGTTTCCGACCCATAGCGACCCTGTATAGGGTTTCCGAGGAGCAGCTGGTGAGCTTGAACCAACGACCTTGCAGTTCAAAAGGCTTTGCAATCTGGCGCATTAACCCACAGCGCCATACACGGTGTTTGACAGAGTAGGAGGGTTTGCGCCTGCAGCTGCATCTCCCTTGGAGGCCAGAAGGTGGCGATATTGGCCTCTTTCTGCATTTAATATCTGCCTCTGGTTCCTATTCCTGGGGCCACAGGACGAGACAAATTTGCTGTCTCGCCACATCTGTCCCTCTGATATCCCCAGCTTCAGGCAGCATTGCTAATCCAGGCTTTGCACCCATCTCTCCTCCTTCCCCCGCCTCAATGCAGCCTTGACTCCACCAGCCTGATCCCCTTAGCCTTCCTCCTCTCTGAAATGGCACTTTTAGCTGCCCAGTTGCTGATGGTGGATATTCTAAAGCTTCCATCTTTCTCAGCTGCTAACTGAGTATTTGGAGGTTTGAGTTCACACAGAGGTACCTTTGAAAAAAGGCCTCGCAACCTGCTTCTGAATGAACCGCCACTGAAAGCCCTAGGGGGCACAGTTCTGCTCTGAGTCACATGGGGGTCTCCGTGAGAGGGGTCAACTGCACAGCAATGGCTTTGCTTGGTTGTTTGGTTGGCTTTGGTCTTCCTCAAGCCTCGTCTCTCACACTCACCAAGCTCCACTGATGCTACCTTGTAGGAACGCTCACATCTTTCCAGCAGAGAGGATCATGGGAGGAGGAAAGGCCTTTCTTTCTCCCCACCCCTCCCAGCTCCCTGGCACAAATGAGCCAGCCCCTGATGACAGGATCAGATGTCTGCTTGAGCTGGGGAGCAGACAAGAGCGGCAGCGGTATCAAGTGAGGCACTTTAAAGGGTAGCGCTGCCAGGCTGTGACACTCGGCAGGACTGAGCACCTTTCCATGCAAAGTACAAGGCTGTACTGATTGCTCAGAAACCAGTTCACAGACCACCTGTAGCCCCTTCTTCAGTTCAGCAACAGGCCATCGTCCCAGCACACATCATCCCTGAGCCCCTTGGTTCTCTGCCTCTGCCCAGGCCCCAGCCAGGAGCAGATCTTGGAATGGCGATCAGCCCTCCAACCCTCTGGTACGACTAGTCCACCACTAGGCTCGGTGGCACAAAGGTTAAGGTGACACGGATTTGGGTCCGGGCTGGCTTACTCCTTTCAGCCCTAGGACAGCCAGTCCAATGGGCCCCCTCCTGTCACTGGACACATGGGGACACTGAGCTTGTGTCCCACCAGGGAGATGACCTGGATGAAAGAGTGTTACCTGTTCATCAAGGCAGAAGAGGCTCTTGCCAGAGCAGATGGGTCCTGGCTCCGCTCAGAAGGCCCAGTCTCATCCACAACCTCCACCCTTAGAGCAAGAAGACAAGCAGATGATGCACCACCAGGCAAGCAGGGCCTTTGAGGGGCACACCGCAGGACTGGGAGACTAGCGCTATCACCTAACCCATGTCCTCCCCAGTACCTGGGATGGTAACCTTCCTTGAAACGAGGGTCTTTATAGATGAAATGAGTTCAGATGAAGTTGTATCAAGGGGCAGAGGGGAACCCTAATCCAATGACCGCTTTCCTTCGAAGGAGAAGCCTTCTCCTCAAGCTTCCAGAGGAAGCTCGCCCTGTCAGTGCCTTGATTTGGGGCCCGTGCCTCCAGAGCAGTGGGACAGTAAACTTCTGTGATCTGTCTCCGCCTCTGTGTTGCCACCACCCCCTGCTCTTGAGTTCCGGCAGCCTTTCCACCCGTCCCAAACAAGAGTCGGCTCCCATGCAACTCTAGGTCTTTGTTCTTCCTGCCTGGTGGTCGGACCCTGCCTGCAGACACTGGTCACCCTGTAGGTCAGTCACCTCCCTGCCTGGGTGCTAGGCACTCTGAGGGCCCTTCTCTAATGGTATTCATCACGTCAGGCCTTCGGCTGGGGCCACTCATACTTCTGACTGTCTGCCTCACACCTCTGTGAGCTCTGTGTGGTGACCGGGGTGAGATCAGAGGATAGGGCCAGAAGGATGGCTCTTGACCCTTTCTTGCTATAGCCTGCTGTCTGAGGACCCAACCAGTTTCTGAAATGCCAGTCTAGTGGCCACATCTGTCCAGGTGAGCAATCAGTCTGTCCCTGGTGGGACAGGAGAAAAGCCCCTTTGAACTCCAGTAGCCACAGAGGACCTTGGACCGACCCCACAAAGGCTGCATTTTGACCAGGGATCCAGTCTTATGGGCTAATGGAAAGTCCTCAGGAGCTCCTGCATGGTAACACTCACCGCTTAGCGATGAACGGGGCCTGTGGTTCATGGGCAGGACTGCTGGAAAGAGGAAGCAGAAACGTGGCAAGGTGACGTGTCAGGCAAGGACAATGCAGACAGAGAATCCAACCCCTCTCTCCCAGTCCCAGCACCCTGAAAACTTCTAAAAAGTGAGTCTGGGACTCCTAAGAAGTCCCACCAGCCAAGGAAAAACTCAGGCCCAGTGGAACACAGAATGGCTGAGCCTTCTGCCCTGGGACCTTCTCACCTAGCACTCTTCTTAGCTGCTGACAGTACGTAGGAATGGTCCCGGGGCGCCGTCTTCCTGACCAGGCTGCTTGCAGCCTCGGACCTGATGGGGAGATGGCCCAAAGGAGGCCAGGGTGAACAGCTTCTAGACAAAGATGATGAGGCCCAGACCCTACATCTAGCACTTCCTGCCCAGGGGACTCTACCACTGTGGACCCTTTATGTAGAATGGCAGGCCTTCTGGCACCAGGGGCTTTGTGAGCAACAGCAGATGTGAGTCCAGAACTTGCACTTTCTCAGGGGCTAGCTGATGCCCACCAGCTATGGGGTGGCACACTGTCAGCCACTGACAGAGTGTGAAGACAGGAACTGGAGGGAAAAGGTGGGCCTGGGCCAAGGTGAGGGACAGAGGGTGCTGGGGTACGTACCTCCTTTTCTGCTCATCAGTGGAGAAGAGCACCTCCTCCCCAGCTGCTCCTGCCGAGCTGCGCCGGACATTGTAGGGTGCTCTGCAGGGTGGGGACAGAAGGGGCTGAGGATGCCTTGCCCCCGCCCTGCTTCAATCCCAACTGTCCCTCCACACCCTGCAGCTCTGCACCCCTGTGGAACAAACGATATCAGGGGTGGGGGGCAGGCACAACTCCCTACCACTGTCCAGAATCCTACTTCCTAGGTGTCCTGGCCTTTGAGGGCTTCAGGCCACAGTAGCAGTTAGCAGGGGTCTCAGCTCTCCCAAGCCCACCCTGCCTCCTCGGGTCCAGTATGTGAGCTATCTCACGGAAGAAGATCCAAACCTTCCCGGGTCAGCAACTTACAGCTTTTTGTAGTCCTCAGTGGTTAATTTGTAGCCGGTGGACAATGGCCGGGGAGGCCCAGTGCTAACTGCTCTCACCGGGCTGGCAGCACTGGAAAGGCAAGGGCCACCTGATGACCACACTTGCTTCCCATGGCAAGTGGACAAAGGGAAGGGGATCTGGGGTCTGGCCTCTTTGCTCTCAGCCAGCCAGACCCCCAGGACCACTGTACCCTCTGAATCTGTCCCTGCTGATGCTGGCTTCGTATCCCCGAGGAACTGCTAATCCCAGGGCCCTTCCCCACTTCAATTCACTCTCCCTGGTGGTAGGCAGAAAGGGGGCTATCTCACCCAGGGGCAGATTTGGTACCCCCAAACTCACCTTTTAGGCGCTCCATTGGCCTTGGGGAAAAACGGCTGGGGCTGGGATGAGCTGTCGATAGGTTTGGTGAACACCCCCCTAGGGGAGAACCCAAGAGAAGCAGTGGGTGCAAAGCTGGGCTAAGGTACTGGTCATGGGGAGGTAGGGAGGGCCCGCATTACCCACCTGATGATGTAGCCAGTGGAGGCCCTCGAGCTCAGAGGCCTGCAAAGGACAGAGAGGGGATGAGGGGAAGCTGCTACTCCATGTGGTCCCACATCATGAGGGGTAACCTGACCAGGCTCTGGAGGTCAGCTGTTCGATCAAACCCTGGTGTAGATGTTGCTGTGGTTCACATACAACTAGCACTGACATCGCTTAGCCTTGAGTCAAGAGTCAAGCAGTCATCTGATGGTACGTCTTGTCCAATCAGTTGAAGACTTTAAGAGCACAACTGAGGTTTCTCCAGGGAGAAGGACTCTACCAGAAGTAGAATCTAACAGAAGTCCCCTCCTCCTCCACCACCTGGCCCACAGACCTGGGACACAGACCGCTGGGACCTGAAAGTTCTCACCAGCACACAAGCAAATTCTTCAAAATAATTGACATCTGTGTTTAAAAAGAAGGCTTTCTGCTCCAGTGAGGCTGTGAAGTCTCGGGAAACCCTGGGCAGGATTTCTGAGGAGCAACTAGTGGGTTCGAACCATTGACTTTGTGGTTAGCAGTCCAGTTCTTGTCCTACCATGCCACACCAGGATTCCAATGTATGGAAAACATATGTATATATTGTTGTTGTTCTTGTGTGCCATCGAGATGGTTTTTACTCATATTGACCCTGTATAGGATGTATACATTATATGTCCTGGTGTGGTGCTGTAGATAAGGTTGGACTGCACACTGAAAGGTCGGCGGTTCAAACTCAACAGTCACTCCTTGGAAACTCTATATAGGGTCGGTATGATTCAGAAGCAACTCCATGACACATAACAACAGCACTTTTATATATATAAAGGAATATGTATATGTGTATATATATATTATTGTTGTTGTTGTGAAGTGCTGGCTAGTTGTTTCCAATCTAGAATGACCCTGTATAGGATTTCCAAGGAATGACTGGTGAGCTTGAACCTCCAGCCTTGAAGCTCAAACCGACTTTATAGTCCAGTGCATTACCCACAGCGCCACATCAGGATTCTCTGTCTCTGTGGCGCCACATCAGGATTCTCTGTCTGTCTCTGTGGGTATATATATATATATTGTTGTTAAGTGCTGTTGAGTCGATTCCGACCCATAGCGACCCTGTATAGGGTTTCCAAGGAGCAGCTGGTGAGCTGGAACCACCAACCTTGCAGTTCAAACGACTTTGCAATCGGACACATTAGCCCATAGCGCCACACCAGGACAC
>NW_006408819.1:103385-138471 GCF_000296735.1 Chrysochloris asiatica
TAGTTAGTTAGTTAGTTAGTGCTTAGTGCCGTCACGTTGGTTCTGACCCATAGTGACCCTGTACAGGGTTTCTGAGCAGCTGGTGAGCTTGAACCACCGACCTTTCAGTTCAAACCAATCTTGTAGTCCAGTGCTTATCCTGCAGCACCACACCAGGATTCCAATATTAAATATATTAGATATATAATAGATATATGTGTTGGCTACATATATATTGTTGTTAAGTACCGTGGAGTTACTTCCAACTCATAGCAGCACCGTATAGGGTTTCCAAGGGGCAGCAGGTTGGTTTGAACTGTCAACTTTGTGGTTCTATATGTATATAGAGAGAATAAGCACTAGTAGTCCATACATATAGCGTGACCCCAAACGAGATGGATGGACACAGTAGCAGCAGCATTAATGAGTTCAACCCTAACAATGATTCTGAGGATGGCCCAGGACCAGGCAGGTCTCATCCCATTGTGTTTAGGCTCACTATGGGTTAGAACCAACTCGGCAGCAACTCCACCACCAACAAGCATACATATGACATATGTTTAGATCGAAGGAGGGCTCACAACAATGCAGTGGACAGCTGGAGCCATGGAAGCCTCAAGGCCACGCAGCAAGGCCAGGGACCTGGACACAGTGACCCCTGTGATACCAGGAGGGAAGCCCATCCTCGGACTTTTCTCCAGGACGGGGAGTTCTAAGGACCTCCCCTGGGCAGGCCCCCTGTGATGGAAAAATCCATGTGCTCGCTCGGCAGGGCTGTGGTGCAAGGTGGCTGGGTCACACACTAGTCTAGCTGCAGTCCTGGAGGAGTGACATGTATGTGATGCACTCGTGCAGAATGGGCACGCACACACCCAAGGGCACACAGGTGTCATAGGGGGATGATCTACAGGACAAGGCATCAAGAAATGCGTGGGACTCTTCTTGAAGACGGAGCTGACACGGCCTCCAGAACTGAAGGAATACCTCGTGTACGTGTCACAGAGCAGCAGGGCCCATCCCCTTACCTGGCCTTCTGCATCTCCCCAGGGGACGAAAAGGAGGTGGCACGGCTCCTGCTGGAAGGTAGCTCTCTGGGGAGAGAAGGGTTTGAAAATTGTGCCCCCCTCCCCAGGCTTCTGCCAGCAGCTACTGGTGACTTCTGTTCTCAAAGCTGCAGGCCAAGCCTCCCAGCAGGCATGGGGGCACTCAGCGGATGCCCCCTCAAGGGCTTGGCCAGTGCCTGCTGGGCCCAAGGTTATGGCCACCTCATGTTCTCCCCAGGCCCTGGCTCCTGAGGTGGTTTGAGTCCTATTCAGAGGCCTGATTGGTCCCCTGCTCCTCCCTCCCTCCTCAGTTGGACCTTCCACTGACTGCTGGCCAGACTCACATGGTGTGTCCCTCAGAATCATCATGCCTGGCAATCCAGCTCTTGTCCCCCTTCAGTGTGGTCCGAACCTTCATCTGCTTGAGGACATTGTTGCGTTCCTCCTCGGCAGGGGGCAGGGCCTTCCCTGTAGTTGGGAAAGGTCTCCGTCTCAGAGGGAAGCCCAGCCCTCCAGATATGCTGCATGGGTGTGGTGTGGGACCCTCTTTTGGACAAGGGGATCCCCACTCACCTCTAAGGCTACTCATTGCAAGTCCTCCAAAGGTCCCTTCTCAGTAGATTCAAAGGGCTCCTGGGGGCAGAGATCAGCACACACCTTATCATTCCATGCATTTGTGGTGACTTTCGGACCACCAAGTGGGCTCCAAGGCTTTGGCAGACCAAGACCATCAGATGAACAGAGGTCAGGGAAAGGGCCGTCCCAGTCTGTACACCCACTTGTCTGCTCGAAGCTGCTCACCCAGAACATACAGGCTGCCAAGGACTTCTGCCAAGGCGATAGCTGATAATGACCGAACATGAACCCTTCCAGGGTGCTCATGCTCAGACCCTGGACCCCGGACTCAGTAGTCAGGACAGGGTGTGTGGGAGTGGAAGAGACCCCCTTCCTTCAGGACAGGTGGAGGGGCATGGAGAGGTTGAAAATTGAGGGACCGGACCAGAGACTCATAGCTCTCTTGTTTCACAGCTTTCGGACAGACTTTGGGTAAGAGCTGCCTCAGTTTCCCCACTCACTAAACGTCTCCATGTGAAGATGGGGCACAATGGTGAGTGATTACTATCAGGACTGATTGTGAGAGTTGGAAATGTAAAGGTAGACGTTTTGTAACAAGGAGGGGAGTGATTGACTTTGCAGTCCAGGAGCGGAGGTCCCTGGGACCATGAAGGGAGAAGAGCAGAGTGCGGGACCCTACCCAGACAAACAGTGACGCCAGAGATGGAGGCAGAGATGATGATGTGGAGAGATGGAGCTGCTGGGGACTCAGAGAGGGAGAGGGGCTGTGTGCTGATGACCAAGGTGAGGTGGGGCGGGGAGGGGGGGAGGGAGGCAGGCTTGGAGGGTATACCCTTTGGATGGCTGATGATGCATGGAGGGGATTTTATAACCATGGCAATGAAACAATATACTGTAGGATGGATGTAAAGCTAATGTTCTCCCATGTAAACTATCACATAATTCACAATCAAACATTTAAAAAAAAGTCTCCCTGTGAGCCTGCTGCTAGGACTCACCACCTCTCTTTCCAGGGGAGAGGTATCCTTCAGCTGTTGTCCAAAGTCAGGGTCTGAACAGCCTCCAAGGAAGGAGCATGTTTGCTTCAGGGTGGGCTCTACTTCCAGCGAGGAAGCCGAGGCCCTGCTGCCAGCTCCCTGTTCCCCTCGATGCCCACTCTCTTGTCCTCGCCCTGTGCCCTTGCTCTCTCACCCACCAGCTCTGACGGTGTGCACTCCTTTGGTGGCTCCACATGACATGAAGGCCACGGGAGTCTCTAAGGCCTAGACAGTACTGGACCCCTCCAAGGCTAGGCCCCGATGGCCTACACGTGGAAATCAGGCCCACAGGCCTGCGGGTGAGGGGGCTACAGACACAGGCAGGGCAGGGGGGCTGCCAGCAGATCCAATTAGACTGCACTCCCATAAATTTCCCCAGGAGCAGCCCGAGGGGGCTGCAGGTCAGAAACAGCACTTCATCATTGCACATGGGAGACCGTGTACCAGTCTCTGCACCAGGGCAGCCACGTCACTGCTCTGAATCCCAACTCCTGCTACAGTGTTCCCGTCCCTGCAGACAGTCCTGTCCTCGGCGCCCTCATCTACGACTCACTTACTCCCTGTCACTGGAGTTACAGCGCACCTCAAAGACACAATCTCAGGAAATGTGGCTACCTTCTCCCACCCATGAACTTGGCGGGTGAGTGTTGGAAGCCAGCTCGGTCCCAGGCCTGCTATTAGGCCAAGGAGTTACAAACTCAACACATTCTAGAAGCTTTAAATCAAATCAGAACCGAATAAACCACATTGGCAAGTCAAGACAGACTTGCGGATATGCACGCTGGCAGAGGTGGAGAGGCCTGTTAGGGGTTAAACTTAAACAGATGTTCAACTAGTCACTCCTGTACCTGTGAAAGTGACTTTAGGTGGAACTCAGGTGTTTCTGTGATCATTTCCGTTAACAAGGTCCTATCAGAACAGGGTGGGTCCTAATCCCTTCGGAGTGGCATTTTACATGAGAATAAGTCAAAAAGTATTGCTACACAATCACGGTGGTGATTGTGTGCTGTTGAGTTGGTTTCAACTTATAGTGACGTCATATAGGGCTTCCGAGGTTGTAAATATTCACAGGAGCACAAAGCCTCGTCTATCTCCTGCAGAGCAGCTGGTGTATTTGAACTGCTGACCTTGTGGTTAGCAGCCCAGTTCATAATCAACTACACTCCCAGGGCTCCTTACACAATCACAGAAGCCTTTATTAAACAAAAATATCAAACCATGAAGTTTTTCTTTCTCAACATCTCCTCTATCTGTATCCACATACTTTTGAAAGCAGTGTTTCTAGCTCTCTAGGTCCTGGTATGGCGCTAGAGGTTAATGCGCCAGACTGCAAAGCCGTTTGAACTGCAAGATTGGCGGTTCAAGCTCACTAGTGTCTCCTTGGAAACAGAGCAGGTGGTGAGTTTGAACTGCCTGCCAGCCTTGCAGTTAGCAGTCCAGGACTCTCTCTGTGGTTTATTTACACCACATCTAAACAGAGTTGGACATCCTTGAAGGGCTTCAATGTTCTTTGGCGTTTGGGTGTTCTGTTTCAATGTTCTTTGCATTTCAATGTTCTTTGCATTTACAAGCTCTGGTAGCGTAGTGGTTACGAATCGGACTGCGAACCTTAAGGTCAGCAGTTCGAAACTACCAGCTGTTCCACGGGAGAAAGAGGAGGCTTTGTGCTCCCGTAAAGATTTACAGCCTCAGAAATCTTGTACAGGGTCGCCATGAGAACCGACTCCACAGCACATAACCACCAACCACCAAGAAATCTGAAGGGGCAGGAACAGGGCGATAGGGTGGGTGGGGTAAGGTATCCCGATGAAATTTCCAGAGCCCTTGCTACCCTCAAAGAATAAACAGGAAATTCCCCCATTGCAACTTTCCGGGCCTTAGTCTCATCAATGCAGTTATCTGTTTCCTTGAAACTGATTCCTAATAAGGTCACTGATTCTCATGTGTCCATCATGAAAATCTATCAAGATGACCCTTTTGTTGTGGTTGTTAAATGCCATCAAGTCAGTTCTGACTCATAGGGACCCTGGATAGGGTTTTCAAGGAACAACTGGCGGGTTTGAAACAATCTTGTGGTTATCTTACTTATCTACTGCTTATCCTGCTGAGCCACGCCAGGACTCTACAACCAGCTGCCATAAGCTTCTGAGCTTACCTCTCTGCCTTGAATGTGACTGCCTAGTACATGCCCTTGGGAGGCACGGCTTTGACTGGACCTTCTTTTTGAAGGCACCCTAAGGAGACTAAGGCATGTGTATGACTTGTCTGCAGTCTTCCAAGGATGGTGGAGACATGTCTGCCTAGGTTTTGTTTGTACTAAACCTGTGACCTGGAAGCCTAGCTAGTAGCAATACTTTGTGACTTACCTGCCTACAAGAAGAGGACAGAACAGAAATAGAACCACACACACAGAAGGAGGACCGATTCCAAGTGAGAACAGAGGCACATAGATGATTTGTAAGCAACCAAGGAATGCCAAGGATTGCTGGCAGCCACCAGAAACTTGGAACAATTTCTTTCTCAAAGTCTCCAGAAGAAATCAACATAACCAATACCCTGCTTTGGGCTTCCTGCCTCAGAACTGTAAGAGGAACATTTCTGTGCCTAAAACCTACCCACTTTGTGGTATTTTGTAATGGCAGCCTGAGGAAAGTAAGACAGGACCCCTGGCAACTCTCAAGCAAAAGGGGTAGGGACACGTGCTGGAGCCCAGAGCTGGAACAGGCCAGCACAGATCCCTCCCTCAGGGCCCCACACTGCCTGAGGTCCATCGTTACTAGTCAAATCACTGTGAGGAGGGGCCTGAAGTCACGTTGCTTTTTGGTATGTGAAAGAGCCCAAAGGATCACTACCAAGGGACAGAGGAGGGGCCACTCTGGGACAAGGCGCCTTTAAAACAGCAAGTCTCAGCCCAATTAAGATAATGGTGCCTGATTTCCACCCCCTTCCCTTGCTTCCGCTGCCGCGTGGTCCTAATTCAGGCCACCTCCTCTGAGCTTCTTCACAGTGCTCAGCGCCTGGCCCCACTTAGCCCATAGATGCAAAGGTTTGGGATAAAGTCGCCAATCCCTCAGCCCTGCAATGCAGACACTAGGCTCTATTGCTCCCCAGTGTCCCTGAGGGGGTCTAGCCTGAGTTCCGAGATCACCTCTCTGCTACTCCGTGCCCCCAAATCATCCCAGATAAGACCTGTGATTGTGACCTGGTTTGGAAAGAGGGTCTTTGAAGATGATCTCTATGAACATGAGGTCAGAGCAGAATGCCATCAAGTCGGTCCTGACTCAAACCCTGTTGAGGGGTTCTTAACAGTGGTTGGTGAGTTTGAACCTCTGACCTCGCAGTTCAACCCGAACTTGTGGTCTGCTTTTTCCTACAGAGCAGCACCAGGACTACATAGACTGGAGTTGTTGTTAAGTACCGTCGAGTCAGTTCTGTCCCATAACAAACTTGCATAGGGTTTCCGAGGAGCTTGAACCCCCAACCTTGCAGTTCAAACGGACTTTGCAGTCCAGCACATCAACCCACAACGCCACACCAGGCCTCCATAGACAGGGAGTTCCTTCCCTAGAGCCTTCAGAGAAAGCTACCCTCACATCCAGAGGTCTCTTTTCCGGCCCCCTCCCTAACTAAGCATCTGCTCTCTAACTTTTGTTCTAGTCTTCTGTAGGGTGGTGCGGCCATGTTCCCTAACAGTGGGTCCCTACTCTGGATACTGGAGCGGGGCCTCACGCGGGGCCTCACCTGTGAGTATTTAGAGCTGGGACAGTCAATCTGAAGGACATCTTTACAGGGGAACAGCCTTGGGGAATGCTACATTGCTTTCCTGAGGGCCCTGGTGTGCTGTTTTTCCAACTCCAAAAGAATGCTTGAACTCAGTCCCTCAAGGCACACTCCTGGGGCCCCACGAGGTGTGTCGCCCACCAAGCTAATTCTGATTAAGCCAGGACCACAAACCAGGCGCGGCTCCCTGCCCGCCCTTCTAGTTTTTCCTCCCATTATTTTTTCCTCCCCCATCAGCCAGCTGGTATCCCCTAGGGCATACAGGATAAGGGTTGTCCAAGACAACAGGCAGGAGAAGCTGGGGAGGAGTCTATGTTGAAGGTGCCCCCTAAACACCAGTTCCAGCTCCACTCTCGCCTGGCTGGCTGGCTCCTACCTCTCCAGGCTTCCTAGCAACATCGAGGAAAGGGCCCTGATTGGACAGAAGAGAAGCGAGGAGCCAATGAGGCGGCACTGGCGCCTGCTACCCGACCCTCTTACAGTGGCGTCAGAGGCCACCCGAGTTTGAGCAGGCGCATGGCAGCGCACGTCATTGTGGGGGGAGTGGACTGCGGGGGGTGCTTCATAGACACTGACGCAGGCAATCCGCTGACGTAAGGACAAGGAGGGGAGCCGAGGGACGCAGGGAAGAGCTCAGATTGAGTTCCCCAAGTCGTGAGCCCCCGCCATTGGCCACAGCTACTCCCCAGTCCTGGTGTGGAGCTGTAGGATCAGCACTGGACCGCAAGGTCGGCTTGAACAGCAAGGTCTGCCGTTGAAAACCACGAGGTCGGCAGTTCAAACTCACCAGCCGCTTCTCGGAAACCTTCTACAGGGTCGCTATGAATCAGAATTGATTGAATGGTATTTAACAACAGCAACTCCCCAGAGGAGTCCTCAGGACACGTCTCAAAGTGGAAAGGGGGAGATGAAAGGAAGTCCAGCGGCCTTTACTCACGTTTTCCCAGGAGTGCTTGGTGGGTTTGAACCGCCAACCTTGCGGTTTAAACGGGCCTTGAGGTCCAGTGCATTAGCCTGCAGTGCCACACCAGGACAATGAATGGTGTTGTTGTTGTTAAGTGCCGTCGAGTCGGTTTCGACTCATAGCGAGCCTGTACAGGGTTTCCGAGGCTGTAAATCTTTACAGGAGCAGATCGCCTCATCTTTCTCCCACGGAGCAGCTGGTAGTTTCGAACTGCTGACCTTCCGGTTCGCAGCCCGATTCGTAACCACTACGCTACCAGAGCACCTCAGGACAATGAATAGGGAGGACCAAAGAAGAAGTGATGCATTTGAATTATGGTGGTGATGAGGGACATTGAACGTGTTATGGGCTGCTAGAAGAGCAAACAAATCTGTCGTGGAAGAAGTACACCCAGAAGGCTCCTTGGAAGACAGGATGGTGACACTTGGTTTCCAGAGGAGGCCTGGTGTGACGCTGTGGGTTAATGTGCTAGACTGTAGTCTGTCTGAACCACAAGGTTGGCAGTTCAAGCTTACCAGCTGTTCCTCAGAAACAGGGTGGCTGTGGGTCAGAACCAACTCGACGGCATTTAACAACAGCCATTAGAGGGACCGAGTCCTATAGAAGGACATCATGCTTAGTAAGGTAGAGGGTCAGTGAAAAAGAGGAAGACTCCAGTAAGATGGATAGACAAAGTAGCTGCAAAATGGGCTCAACCACAGCAATGATTCTGCGGATGGTCTCGACTGGACGGCCAGGAGTTTTAGGGATACCTGGTAGCATAGTGGTTACGAATCGGACTGTGAACCGCAAGGTCAGCAGTTCGAAACTACTAGCTGTTCCATGGGAGAAAGATGAGGCTTTCTGATCCTGTAAAGATTTACAGCCTTGGAAACCCTGTACAGGGTCACTATGAGTCGGAACCGACTCCATGGCACATAACAACAACAACAGTCAACCCCTCTGGCCCTCCAACAGTTGCATGATTAGAGTTCTGCAACCAGTGTACCAGAATCCCAGGGCCCAGCCAGCCTCCGGTGGAGCGCCTCTAAACATTCCTCTTAGCTGAAGTCCAGCTAGGTGCTACCACCCCCAGCAGCAAGACGGTGTTGGGGAGGCAGGGAGGGCAACTCTGCAGAACTTTCCCAGCCATGCCCTTCCTTGTTTGTCTGGCAGCTCAAGTCGCTGGAGGGGGTTTGGGCATGGGCATAAGGCTCCTCCCTGTATCTCCCCCAAAATGTTCCCTTTGGTCAAGGAGGCTTCAGTGGCCCCAGCAAAGTCCTCTGCTGTAGGAACGCCTCTGAGAATAGCTACCTGGTCCTCAAGCAAATGCGTGGTGTGAAATGCCGAGAGCTGGCCCCAAAACCAGGCTGTGTCGGGTATGGAGCGAAAGGTGAAATTTTTGGAGTCAACAGCCTGCTGGCTGGAGAAAAGCGGGCAGCTAGTGACTTCTCCCAGCCTGTTGTTCATTCCAGAACTTCTCCGTGACGCTCTCCTGGGAGCCCCAAGACTGAAGAAGACGGCAGAGACACCACCCCTTCAGGGTCCATCATATGTCATTTCACGGGATGCAGGCCGAGAAGCCTGTGGGGCCAGCAGAGGACCGAACGTACACCAGAGCCTTTCTGTAAGAAGACACTTGCCACTGTGGCTTCTTCCTGCTTCGGTGACCCTGAAAGAGCCCTGGAGCAGGAATCCAGAGGCCTGATTGTGATCCTGCTTCTGTCTTGGGCCCTCCCCTGTAGTCCCTGAGGCTAATGAGATCTGGTCCTCACCAGGCCTCTAGGGCTTGGCTGAGCCCAAAGAAATAACCTCAGGGTCAGTTGCCAGAAGCTACCTTGCTCCATCTGGGGACTTATGACCACTTTCACCACCATCCCACCCATCCCCAGGACTCGGTGGGGCTGTCGTCTCATAGAAGGCTGTGCAGGGATGAGTCTGCACATGCACCATGGGCCAGGCTGAGGAAGGTTCTGGAAGAAGTGACACTCCGTGTCCCTGGCCCCTGGGCAGGTTGCAGCATGGGTTTAAGGACCTGGGGGATATACGGAAGCAGGCGGTAACCCCCTCCATGCTTCCCTGTCCCCAGGGAAGGGGACTGCCACTCAAGACTGGGCCATGTCTGAGGCGTGAGTCGGCCTGTGGCGCCTATGATGGCTGTGGCCCCCGTAATGACACTCCCTCCTGGAGGCAAGCAGGGCACAGGAATGATGAAAAAACACGTGGAAAAAGAGCTGGAGGAGACTTGGGTCGCTAAGGGGAAAAAACGGAATATGGAAAAAGCATAGAGGGGTGTTTGTCAACGTGCTTTACATTTACAGGTAAATGACTTTTGCATGAAAGTCTGGAATTCCACCTTCCCCGCCCCCAATCCCCAGAATCCAGACTTCTAGGCGGCAGCACTGGAGGGGCCCTGGGAAACAACTGTCTGAAGCAGTGCGGGGAGGGCATCCCTGGCCACCCAGTACCCCTAGGGGCCTGAGGTCCTTCCTGACTGGACTCTCCCCCAGCTGTTGTGGGGAGGCATACAAAAGGGACTGTTGAGAGCTACTGGGCACCTCAGAGATCCATGTCACTTGGCCTCCATGGTCAGCAGGGCTGGTAGGCAGGGCAGCCTTCTCACTCCAAACAGGACCCCTTGCCAAAGGCAGCTACAGGCCCTCGCTGCCATGCCAGGTCAGGACACTTGTGCCTGGTCTCATCATCACATGGCCTGGGCGAAAAGGGGCCCTCCTGCAGGGCCGGGAGCCACGTGGGTTTAAGCCAGTCTGTGCCCTGGGGCAGATATGGCAGCCAAAGAGACATACTCGCATGGACATGCACGCACACAGACACAGCTATACACAGACCCACACACACAAACACACGTGTGCACACATCAACACTCTTTCTTTCTTTCTGTCTCTTCCTTTATCGTCTCTCTTGCTCTAGCAACGGTTATACTGGGTGTTCCTTGGAGAGGGAGATGTGTGTACGAGTGTGTCGATGTGTGAGTGTGTCTGTATGAGTGTAGATGTGTGTGCATGTGTTGGATGGTTAGGATTTGGCTGCTATATCTGCCTAGGTGACCCTGAGTGAGGTTCAAGGGGAAAAGAACTCTCCCCCTTTCCCCACCTCCGTTATGAGTGTAAATGTGGCCTGACCGCCCGCCCCTCTTTTCTCCTCTGTCCTCCTTGTCACGTCCCTCCCATCCCACCTGGACTCAGAGTCCCACAAGCTCTGTCCTCACCTCTAAGACTGCTCCAGTTCGGGATAAGAATATGAAACCCAGAGAGGAGAAAACACCCGAGATGCAGTTTTGCCGAAAGTCAGCAAGCTTGTAGGAGAAGAAACCCATCCGGTTGGGAGCTGGGGAGACAGACAGGAGTCAGGGGGAGGACGAGAGGCCCTAGTGTTCACTCCCCGAAGCAAGCCCTGTTCCTGTGTAATGATTTTGTCTTGATGCCTAACCCAGGCCCTCACTGGTTGATGTGAGCCATTTTCACCAGAGAACCTTCCATCATCGTGCCTGCTTATCCCATAGCCACCCTCAGCCACTACAAGCGTCTGGGATACTGGCCTGGTCATCAGTAAGTGACCTGCTGAATCCACAGTCCTCAGGGGCCTGGCCCGGTCGGGCCCACAAAGGGGGCCCAGTCAGACCACCAGACCACAACTTGCTTGGGACCTGTCCATCACTGGCCCCAGCCCAGCTACTGCAGCTTCAGGAACAGACTGAGGAGCTACTGGGTGCATATGGCTCTCCTAGTTAGCCTGGGCCCCCATGCTCTGAAAGCTGCTGTTCCCCCGGCTCCCTCTAGAACCATCCAAGAAGAGGCAGAAAGCCAGGCAGTGTTTCTGGAAGTGGCCTCTGGTCCTCTCCGGCATCCAGAGCCCCCGGGGCATGTGCTGAAGCAGCAGATTCCACACACACACACACACACACACACACACACACACACAGCACCTGGGTCTGAACAGCAAAGTTTGATGACATGTCTACAGGAGCTGCCGGTCTTCTCATTTCCAGACTCTTCTCCACAAAGACCTGCCGCAACTCCACTCTCTAGGTTCTCTCGGTTTCTGTGTCCCAGAGAAGGTCGCCATGTTTTATCCAGGATTGGCTAAGGCCTTCCCTGAGCCTCAGTTTCTCTTTGAGAAAATAAGCTGGCACCACCCCTGCCCACCTCAAGGACAGTTGGGAGACTTCAAAGTGTCTTTGGTTGTGAAAGCATCTTTGAAACCATCAAATTCCAGAAATATCTGAGAGGTTATCCTCCCACCCAGCTACTACAGCACAGCAAATATCGGGGCAAGTGTCACATGGGCTGAGGTCACAGTCATTTGGGTAGTATGGATCAGAACCGGGACTAGAATCCCTCTGCCTTAGTCCTATAGTGCTTCTGTCACAGAAATACCACAAGAAAGTTAATTTCTCACTGTTTAGGAGGCTCGACGTCCTAATTCAAAGTTGGCTTTGTTGCGGTGGTGGTGTGTGCCATGGAGTCGGTTCTGACTCATAGCGACCCTACCTCATCTTTCTCCCGCGGAACAACTGGTAGTTTTGAACTGCTGACTGTGAGGTTAGCAGTGCGACTCGTAACTACTACTCTACCAGGGCTCCTTAAAACTGGCTTTGGGGGAAAGCTTTCTCTCTCTGTAGGCTCCAGAAGAAGACCCTTGTCTCCTTTCAACACCTGGCATCCCTTGGCGATCAACATCCGTCTTGACATCAATCTTCCCTTTGGTCTCTAGGAGATTCTCATCGCAAGGACCCCAGAAGATGATTACATCACTACATTACTACCAGGCTACTAAGAATCATGGTCTAGCCAAGATGAAACATTCACTGTGCAGCGCCAACAGGTGAATGCCATGGATTGAATTAAGTCCCCCACAAAAAAATCTGTGTCAAATCAGCTAGTCTACGATTCCTAGTATTGCGTGGGTGTCCTCCATTTTACAATCGGATGCAATTACCCTCCACTTGCCATGTAGATTCTGATGTCCAAGTGTCAGTGAGAAAGGGTTCATTTATCTTAATGAGGCAGGATTGGGGTGGGATGCAACCCCCTTACTCAGCTCACAGTCCTGATCTGGTTTAAAGGGAGTTTCCCTGGGGTGGGGTATGCAACACCTTTTATTTATTTATTTAGGTTGGTTTTTGTTTGTTTGTTTGTTTGTTTGTTTAGCACCTTTTAAGAAAGCAAAGGAGAAAGAAGTGAGCCGAGAGTGGAACCGGTACCCTGATGTTGGACTTCTAACCCCCCTAAACTGCGAGAGAGGAGTCCTAGTGTGCCACTGTAGGTTAATGCACTAGACTGCAAGGTTTGTTTGAACCACAAGGTCGGCGGTTCAAGCTCACCAGCTGCTCCTTGGAAACCCTATACAGGGTTGCCATGAGTTGGAACTGACTCAAGGACACTTAACAACAACAACAAAATTGTGAGAGAGTAAATGTCTGTTAAAGCCATTCAGTAGGAGTCCTGGTGTGGCGCTGTGGACCACACACTGGACCTCAAGCTCAGCAGTTCAAACCCACCAGTCACTCCTCAGAAACCCTATGCAGGCTCGCTATGAGTCAGAACCAACTTGACAGCACTTAACAACAACAAAATCATACACTGGTGGTCATTCTGTTGTAGCTGCACTACAGAAGCCAGACACCCTCCCTACCCAGTGGAAGGTTACTGTCACACAAATGCCAAGTCCCCTGAAGAAAGCTAGTCAGAAATGTGGCCTAAGATTCTCAGGTAAAGCTTTCTGGGAACTCTCTGTGCGGCTCTTGTAAAGTCCCTGCAATTTTTCAATGAAGTCAAGGTAAAAAGCTAAAAGTGAAAACAATGCCAAGCAAAGAGACTGCTCATCTGACTTCAGCAGGTACCCAAAAATCTAACTCTGAATGAATCATGGAAAAACACCACCGACATCTTTGACACAGACCAGCAGAGAACTCCAAACAGGTTCCTCAGTTGGGGCCTTGCCCTGGCCAGTGGGCTTACTGGACACCTGCCCACTTCAGCCCTTGAGGAGGTGCTGTGGCCTCATCAGGATCCGGACAGAGAGCACTCTTCCCTCTGCACCATATACATCCCCTGCTCCAGTTCCCACCAGCTGTCAACCTCTCCTGACTGTCACACTCAGGCAGCGGTCCCCAGGGCACTCCAGCCATGGGTCCAATGTCTGGGGGCACCTTTGAGCCTTGCCCCTGCCATCAGAGACACAGCCTAGTAAGCTCCAGACCACCAGGCCCAGTCAACTGTGAACGCTTGACAGGGGAGGGAGGAAGGGAGGCTTCCCAGTCTGGGGTACTTTTCTGAGTCCTAGGAACAGGTGGTAATACTGAAGTCCCTGTTTCCACACTAGGGTCCCAGGATGGCATCGAGGCAGAAATACAGGCTGCACGGTGGACACGGTTGGGTGGGGAGGACTTTTTCTAAATCTTGACTCGGATTCTGAGCTGAGCAGGAATTGAGGTGGACAACCTATTGTCCTCTCGATTCAGGTGGCAGCTCCCTATGGAATGGCGTCTCTCCTGCCACCTTGTCACTCCCTGGGGCAAGGCTAGCTCAGGGAGGAGCAGACAGAGGGCTGAGGAGGAAGCAGCTTTAGATTTTCAGAACAAATGGGGAGGCCAGATTCCAGCAGACCTGAGAGGCTCCAGTCCTGCTTGCAAGCCCCCTTCTCCAGGAAGCCTTCCCTGACCCTCCCAGTCTGAGCCACAAGTCTCTGCATTGTCTGTAGCCCCCTGTCCTTGGTGTGTCTGGAGGACATCTTGGACACCTGCTGGGTACCAGGTCAGGGCTGGAGCTGGGGCTGGGGCTGGAGGAAAGGAAAGGGCAGGGCAGGTGTCTCTCCCAGTCCTGGAGTAGGTCTTGGTTTGCCCTGGTCTGTAATCTGCATCCTGGCCCTTGAGGACTTCAAGTGAGGCAGAGGGGCCTTGGGAAGTTAGGGTTTGGCCCCATCTCCTCTGGTGAGGAGGGGCTTTGAGTGGAGCTGGAGCTCTCACCCAGAGCCCCCTCCACACCTAGCCAGGCCCAAGACCAGAAGCTCAAATGGTCCCTGAGGCCAAGGTAGCCTGGGGTTCAGAACTGTGATCTCAGGACTGGTCAATGGGGCTAGAAGGGGTCGCCCAGGTGCCCCACTGGGAAGTAGCAGGGCTCAAGGAGACTCTGTGCAAGTCTCTTTCTGAGACAGTCATGCTCTACCTTTCCAAAGAGGACAAGGCTCTTGGCTCCCTCTGCCCCCATCCAGACAATCCAGCCCCAGAGACAGCGCTGCAGATCCCCTAGATAACGCTCAGCGACCGACACCTGATTCCGCGCTGTCTGTCTGCGCAGCTCCCTTCCCCGGTGGCTCAAAGTCTGGCAGAAGCCCTTCAAGAGCACACTTTGAGTCCCCCGCTCTGGGCTCTAAGCGAATGAGGGGTCCCCTGGTGAGCCAACCTCAGGGCCTTAGTTTTTTCATCCATAAAATGGACTCAGGGTTGATCCGTGATCCTCTAGTTCTTAGAAGTCAACTCTCAGACCACCCGGGCCCCAGGCCATCTGCCAACTCTCAAAGTCTCTTTTATAAAGAGCCAGGACTGAGGATCCAGGCCACTTGCCTCAGCGGACACGCTGGCCCTTCTGCGTCTTCCTGTCAGACTCTTCAATCACCAGGGAAAAAAGCAAACCCAGCGCACCATGCGGCTCCCCAGCGGCCCGGACAGACATGCTCCAAGTGGTCTACCAGTAAAGATGTAGAAACTGAGGGCCTGAGGGGTCCCGATCCCCCAACCCCAGTCCTGGGCACACAGGTCTGGGGCAACCCTCTTCCGACGGCGACTCGACAACCCTACCTGGTGCAGGTGCCGACCGGGCTGGCGCGGGCGCGGCAGCGGAGGCGCGGACTGGGCGCGTCCGCAGAGCACAAACAGGTTTTCTCAGAGGCAACGGCCGGGCCTCGCCCCTCGCCCCTCCCCTTGTCCGGCCCCTTCCTCTGCCCGCGCCCGCTAGGTAGATGCGCTGGGCGCATTCCGCACGTTCCCCGCAGGGACGCCCAATCTGGAAACTGAGACCGCCCAGAGCCCCGCCTGCCAGGCGGGGAAACTGAGGCAGGGGTCCCTGCCTGACCGCTGGGAAACCGAGGCAGGCCCGCCGCCCACCAGTCTGCCCACAGGGAAACCGAGGCAGGCTCGCCCCTGCCCGCGGGGGAAACCGAGGCAGCTTCCCCCCTCCATCCCACCACCCGCCGCCTACCTGTGGAGAAACCCTGGCAAGGTCCCCCGCCTGATTGCAGAAGAAACCCTGGAGGCCTGGCCCCAGTCCAACTGGCCGTGGAGGAAACTGAGTTTGGCTTCCCAGCTCACTGCTCACGAGAGAAAACAGGCCAGACCCAATTCTTTCTATTCAGTAGCAGAGGGGCTTCCCGCGCATCCTACGTCCGGGCAACCCTGCCCTAGCGCTAAGTCCCGCGCCAGGCCAACGACTTCCCCAGATGGGTCGGTCCCTGCTGTTCCCAGATCCATTTCACAGATGGAGAGCCCAGACGGCGGGGGAGGCGCGGCGGCCTCGCTCCGGCAGGAAATCTTGCAATCTCGTGCCAGGATGAGGCTGCCCGGAAGGCTGGCGGGGCTGGGGCTCCCCAGGTACCCCAGCGACCTCCTCGCCAGCGCAGCCAGAGGCGACACCTGTATCCCTATAGGCACGCTCATTCAGGCCTCTTGAGGGCGGACTTGGTGTCATGCCCTGGGCTGGGGCCTAGAATGCAGGGGATGCGAATAAGCCCTTGGCGTCTTTTGTCAGGCTAGTGAAGTCAGTCCAAGAATTAGTAAGGAGTCAACCTATCAAAAGGATGGGCCAACAGGAAAACGCCTGCATTCAGTCCTGCGGCATCCCAGTCTCTCCATGGCCACTCCCACCCCCTTTGTGGGATCCCTAGCCCACCCCCCTTCACCCACCCCATCGCCTGTCCCCTTCCTTCCCACCTAGTCTCCAAATTGATATCCAACTCAGTAGTTGAAACACGTGACCCTGATGCCTGCTTGAGCTTCAGGGGTTTCGTGTGAACCAGCCCTGCCCTTGCCCCCTTGGCTCCCCAACATTCCCGAGTTCTGGCCTCCTTCTGTTCCGAGCACCCTCGCGTTGTGTTCTGTCACCTAGGGTTCTGTTCAGATCCCTAGACTTAGCCCCGCCCACATACAGAGTCCAGCACCCCACCCTTCTTCTTTGTCCTGAATCTCCTTCCCTCTTTGGTGTCAGCCCCTCTGAAGTTGTCAGGAAGTGCAGTGCTCGCCCCCTGCCCTGTACCCTCCTAGTGATGCCACTGCTAGACTGGCATTGATCCCCTCTTCTGCTAGTGACTTCTTAGTCATCCTTCAGAACTTCTGAGGTCGTCATCAACTCTCCAAAACCACAGTGATCACTTCCTTCTTGAAGACAGGGCTCTACCACAGGGCCTGGGAGGTCAGAACCCGCTGATTCATCACAGGCTCACCAAGGCCAGGTGGAGGAAGAGTGAGGGGCAGCTGTATGTGCTTGAATGGACATGTGAGGGGACTTTGTCTTTGAAGTCACCAAGCTCATCTCCATCTCTTGCCAGCAGGTAACCTCCCTCCACCTTCCTCTCTTCTGACCTTTGGCTGCAGGCACCCTTAGATTTGGTTTGGCATTCCCACTTCTGAAAGTATTTACTAAATGGCCTTGGTCCCCCTCCAGTGTCTCTAGCTTTGAGAGGTAAAAGGCAGAGGACATCGCCAGGGACTCAATGCAAGGGTGTTGAAGAGAATGGCTCTTCTCTCCCAAGCCCATTTGCCAGAAAACAAAGGCAAACTCCCCCCAGAACCTTAATTCAGCGAGCACCTAGAAAGCCTGAGCCAGAGGGGTGGGTGTTCAAGGGCTGCCGGGGGCCTCGAGCTCTTCCCAGATGACTCACACACACACACACACACACACACACACACACACACACACACACACCCCACCCAGGCCAGTTCACCCAGGCCAGCTCAGCTCAGAGGCCAGCCTTTCCTCAACTCCTCCCTCCCGCCAGGCTGCCAGGCCCAGCTGCTGATTGTGCCTACAAACGGGTTTGACTCGAACAGTCACTGCCTTGCCCTGCCCTGCCCACCTGTTCACTGCCCAACAGAATCCTCCATGATACCCCCAGACCCCAGGGCCACCTCCTGTCCCCTCAGCCAGACTTCACAGTCCTGCTGGCTTCTTCCACCTCCTCTTAAACTCTGTGCCCTCAGGCACCATACAGCCCAAATGACATGAACTCAGATATGCCAAGTGTTCTCAGGCCTCCAGCCCCTGCACAAGATGTTCCTTTGGCTTGAAATGATATTATTTCCTCCCCAGGGACACAGGGTGGTCTCCCACTCACTCTCAGTTGCAGCATTATCTCCTTGATGAACCTTCCCTTGGATGCCCGGCATGTCCAAGGCCTTGCTGGCTGCTGGCTGCCCCTGTTGAGATCTACCCCTGCCAAGCCTGAGTGTGGCCCTGTCCCTCCTTACTTTCTGCTCCCCTTGTGCTACCATCCTTAAGTTGGCCCTCGGGAAGACTCTGCTCTGGGGGTGAAGATGTTGGCTCTATGCGGGCGGGTGGGGATCCCAGTGCTGAGGTAGGCTTGTGGAGAGGCAGGTGGCAGTTAGGAAGAGAGAATGAACAACACTCTGAAGATCCAGAGGCCCCATTCCTATCTTCAGGGCTGAGAACCGAAGTCAGGCCAGCGGGTTGATGAGCAGAAACATTCCCAGGCTAGGGAGGAGAAGCTGGGTGTGGCTTTAAAGCTGTGAGTAGGCTCGAGAAGAGCCTGGAGACACCCAACCAACTGGAGCCCTGGAGCTGTATGCACAAATGGAGAAACAGAGGCCCATGGGGAACGAGACCCAGCAGGCCTCATATAGTTAGTCTGGGACAGACAGGACACTCACGCTCTGGAAGGCAGCAAAGAGAGCTACTCTAAGGCAACTCAGTTTCCCCTCGGGGTGGGAGGGGGGGAGGGGAGTGGTTCCTGTTTGCACCCAGTCCCCTCCTCCCTCTGTGCTCCCTGCCCCGCCCAGTTGCCTCAGCCTCAGCCCTTCCACCAGTTACCACTTGCTGGATGACTCTGCCAGCTCCCAGCAGGGCGGGTCCTCAGGGCAGGGGTCCCCAGGCGTGTCAGCACCCACATTGGCCTTAGGCAGCCTGAGGTGAGGCGGCCAGGCCCCTGTGTGTGGAACCAGCTCCAACCAGCTCCCTAGGGTGTTGGGTGAGTGAGGCCTCATCCCTTTGGGCCTCCTGTCCTTAGGGAGCTGCCGCCACTCCCACCCTTCCCTGAGACAAGTCAGACCCAACCCTGTTCAGCTCCGAAGGGTGGAATCTAAGTCTGGGGATCTGTCTTCTGTGAGTAGAGGCACCCCAGGGGACAGTGAGTGAACTTATCTTCAAATGTGAGGGAGGTGGGGCACAGATCCTCAAAGCCCCCCTACCACCACCACTTCCTGCCATCAACCCACCCACAGCCTGGACCCAGGGTTTGATCACCTAATAAGCAAGGTAATCATGGATTACTGGTGATTACTAATCTGTAATGAATAATTACCTGTGATTAGTAAGTAAACACCAGTAAGCCTGTGCTTGCCATGATTGTCAGGTAATCCACTTCTGCCTGTACCTTTGCTGCCATGCTGGACCTCTGAGTCCTCTCAGCTCTGCCAGTTGTCCCATGTCCCGGTTGGGGCCCTGGGCCAGGCCTCTGAGCAAGAGGGCAGCGGCTGAGCCAGGCCTTGCTGGCAGCAGCTCCTGCCTACTTGGAAGAATGGCTTTTTGCTGCTTTCAGAATCATCTCAGTTCGGAAAAAGAATGTTCTAATTGGAAAACCTCCCCGCCATGGTTTTCCGGAGTTTAGTACAGTTGGCGGCAAGGAGACTCCTGGGATGAGGAGGAAGGGAAGTTGTGAGGAGGAGAGGGTGGGCTTTCAGCCCAGTGCTCCTCATCCTGAGCCCTGTGGGCCCAGCCCTACAGGGACCCACACACTTCATGGACCCAGTGCATGTTCCCCTAGTTAGTTGCCACCCAGCTGCTCCTGACTCATGGTGGCTTTATGCACAGCAAAAGGCAACTCTGCTGGGGACCATGGCATTGTCATGGGACTGGTGAGCCCCAGTTCATGGTTTCAGCCATTATGCATCTTGAGAGAATGAGAGAATGCAAGGAGATGAAGCGGAGACAATTCTTTTGAGGTGTTTTGCTCACAACAGGAGCTGGGAAAGTGGACAGTAACTGGAAGTGGAAGCAGTGTCTCATGAAAATCCTTTTCCAACCTAGGGAGCTCATCTTCCAGTCTTTTATTGGACAATGTTCGTTGTCACCCATGGAGTTTTCACAAGACCCTGTCCGCAGCTGGCAGTCTGTCATCCCTTCTGGACTCTCCAGTGCAGCTCCTCTTCTGCTCTCTGAAACCATCTCCTCTCTTTTCCAGCTTGGTCAGCTGCTGTCTTGACTACTACCTTTTAGGCACAATGTTCTGCTCATCCATCAATTCCTCTATGTCCTGCCCAGAAGATCTAACTTCTTCACTTCTCTCCCAATCCAGCTCAGCATGAGTAGTCCACCACTTTCATGGATCTCTTCCTAATCTCCCGTGCCCCACTGTCCCTCTGTCACAACCACCTGACACAGCATGAAATCTGGACCAGTCTAACCATCTGCTTTCTTCATGCCTGCCCAAGAAAATGGATGGCTCTGGGAAAGACCACACAACATTTGGAAGAGTGCCAAAATGGAACCCTGGAGACTGCTTCTTCTCATGTGCACATGGACTTCCCTTCCTGCAATTACTCTTTTCTCTTCTGTCTTCTGAACACGTCCATTTCCCATGTGTCTGTCAACAGTTGAATGGATGAACAAAATGTGGTGTATCCTCACACCACATGGCCACACACATTCAGATACCACACCATTCATTCATTCAACAAACAATGTTACGAACATCAGGAGAAATGAAGTTGTGATCCATTTCTAACATGGACACTTGAGTGAAAGTCAGCCATAAAAAGAGATGCATTGTCTGATCCCACTTCCAAGAAACCTCTAGAGTAGACAACACAGAGAGGCCAACAGCTCTTAGTGGTTGCCAGGATCTGGGAAGAGGAAGGATGAGGGATTACTGCTTAGGGAACACTGAGTTTCTGTTTGAGGGGGGACAGAAACCTTTTTGGAAATGATTAGTGGCACAACATGGTAAATGTAACTCATGTCACTGAAGTTTACACTTAAAAGGGTTGAAATAGCCAAAGTTCTGTGATATATTTTTTGCCACAATTTCAAAAACATCCATTTCATATGAGCATCCCCTTTACGTTTTTTGTTTTTTTTTTTTTTTTAACGAGGATTGTCATGTGACTCTTCTTCCACCTCCAGTTACTGTCCACTTCCCCCACCCCTTCTCTGGGCAGCACGCCTCAGAAGAGCAGTCTAGACTCATTGTCACAACGATTTCTCCAACCCACTCTTATGGAAGGCGATGGGAGCACTGGACGGTACCTAGCCCAGTGCTCCCATCGCCTACACGAACTGCCTTCCCTAGCACCCCACTTCTCCGGTAATATGAAGGTGTTTGGTACTTGTTGTTGTGTGTTGTTGAGTCAGTTCTAACTCATAGCGACCCTGCATAGGGCTTCCAAAGAGCAGCTGGTGAGTTTGAACCACCAACCATAGGGTTCTAATTAACCTGGCGGTCCAGTGCTTCTTGGGCAGTGCCATACCAGGACTCCGATATGCAGATAAGAAGCAGAAATGCTGCAACAAGGACCATCTGGGTGCAAATGCCAGCTGATGAAGAGCTGTGTGACATGGGGCAAGCCCCTTACCCTCTCTGGTTTTCATTTTCTCACCTATAAAATATCGGTGGAAATACTAGTATTTGCCTCCTTGGGTTGTACTGATGATTACAAGGACACTCTTACCAAACCCCATTGTCACTGAATTCATTCCAACTCACACTGACTTTATAGGTCAGGCTAGAACTGCTCGGTAAGGGGTCCCAGGCTGTAAATCTCTACAGAAGGAGACTGTCAAATCTGTCTCTGGAGGAACTGATGATGGGTTTGAACCTCTGACCTTTTGGTTAGAAGCCCAGTGCTTCAATGATTGTGCCACCAGGGGTCCTTTCAACATGCTTAGAATTGAGCTATTGCTTGGTTGTTCTTGTTGTTGTGAGCCATTGAGTCGGTTCCAACTCATACCAACCCTGTATAAGGTTTCCGAGGAGCAGCTAGTGTGTTTGAACTGCTGATTTTGCAGTTAGCAGTCCTGTGCTTATCTTATAGCACCACACCAGGACTCCTTTGCATGATGGTGTTTCCAAAACGTGGACTGTTGCTCCAATTCTTACATGCCATCACCATTCCGATGTCTTAGGGTCAATTCAAGCTAAGCATGTTGAAAAGAAAGCTCTTCTTTTCCAGGTCCCCATCCCCCAGTCTTCTCTTCCTTCCAGCTGCCTCATCTCCGTAAGCATTATCTCCCAGATACACATGCCAAAGGCCTGGGTGCTTTCCTCCCCTCATCTGTTGTTTCGGTTTTTTTTGTTTTTTTTTTTTACAGCTTACGACCGTGCTCTCTGCCAGGGTCACAGGTGATTCCACTCAGCCAGCTGTCCAAGCTGGACCTGGGTGGTCGTCCAAGACTCATTCTTGCTCTCCCTCCATCCTGGTCCTGTAACTCCCAAGCTCCCAAACCCAAACCAAGCCATGATTTAGGCTGTCGAGTTGATTCTAACTCCTAGTGACTCCATGTGTCACAGGATTGAACTTCTTAGCTATGATGTTTTTGTTTTTCTTTTTCCTTTTAATGGTGAATTCAGTGAAGGTTTACAGAACAGATCACCAGCAATAAATTATACACTTTATAATGTGTCATTACAATGATTGCAATCTATTCCATGTGCCATCAGCTAACAGTATTTGCCTCCATTCACTTATTCTTCCCCACCTCCTCCTCCCCCACTCACCCTGGACCATCATAAAATGTTTCATTTAGCAAGGAAACCTTTTCCTTACTTTTCATAACATTGACCTCATGCAATATGTGTCCTTTTATGATTGACTAAATCACAGCTCTTATTATTTTTTATTGTGAATTATGTAATAGTTTACATGAGTGAACATTAGCTTAACGTTCATCCTATCATATATCACTTCATTGCAATGGTTACAATCTCCTCCATGTATCATCAACCAACCAAAGGGTATATACCCTGCAAGGCTGCCCCCTGGTCATCAGCACACAGCCCCTCTCCCTTTCTGGGTCTAGAGTTCCCAGCCGCTCCATCTCTCCAAGTCATCATCTCTGCCTCCATCTCTGGCATCACTGTTTCTCTGGGTAGGGTCCCGCACGCCGCTCTTCTCCCTTGGTGGTCCCAGGGGACCCTCCGCGCCTGGACTGCAAAGTCAACCACTTCCCTCCTTTTGCTACAAAACGTCTACCTTTATACATTTCCAAACCTCACAGTCAGTGCTGATAACAATTATTCACTATTGTACCACAAGAGACCTATCTGCATGTCCTTTCATCAGCCACACCCAGACAGATTGGATACTACTCACTGGAGATTCTATCTTCCTTTGTGCCCTCTGGATCTAGGCTCCCTCTTGAAAGCTTGAAACCCAGTCACTTCTTGCCTTTGTAGCCCCACCCCACCCCCATTTTGGGTAGCCAATGTCCAAGTTGTTCATCTCTGTCTACTCTGTGTTTCGAGGGGGTGGGAATGATCCTTGCTGTAAAGATTTGTTCCCTCTTTTGAGCTACTGCATCCATAGATATAGGTCAAGTTCATCACATTGTATCAGATTACTCTTTTTTTTCCTCTTCTTTCTTCTTCTAGTTGAGCTCTGATCCTCCAGCCATTGAAGCCAGGTCAAGTGGGTATTATCTGCAAGTGTGGGTGTTCTTATGCATGTGCCCTCTCTTCTTATCAGCTGGATGCTTCACTCTCCACTCTAGTCCTCTGTGGCTATGTCACTGACTCTGGGCCCAGGAATCCCCATTGATGGCCGACCAGGTCTCCACCCGGGTTCTTGCCACACTGATGGCCGACCAGGTCTCCACCAGGGTTCACAGGAGTCTATTGAACGTTGTAGGGCTTCACAGCTCTTATTTCTTGAGGACTGATAAAAAGTAGAGGGATTGCTGGGTCATACGATACTTCCGTTTCCAACTGTTTCAGGAAGCAGGTTGCCAGATCTTTCTTCCCAAGTTCAAGCTGCAGTCATACCACAACCACCCTCTTTGGCTCTCATCTCCAGACTTTAACTCCTGCTCTGCTCATGTTTCACTTTAGAGGTGGGCTTCTCTAGTGGGAAGCCATCCTTAACCACCTAGTCCCAGGTGAGTGTCTCTTCCACTTCCTCACAGCCTGGACATCAACAAAACCTGGAAGGTCCCTGTCTCCTCTCTCTTCTGTTGCTGCCCACTGGAGCACCAGGGACAGCGCCTAAGCAGACCCCCAGGAAATACTTGTAAACGAAATGCATGAAGGAATTGAACTGAACTTCAAATGTATGGTGTGATCAAGGTGGCATTTCAAACCAGGGGATCCAAAAGTGCATTCTTCAATAGATTATGTTGAAACTACTGGCCATTTGGAGAAGCAAGCTAGATTTCCTACCTCACACTCCACACTGAAATCAACTCCAGATGGCTCAGAAATTTAATGAAAAAAGAAAGAAAGAAACCATAAAAGTACTCGAAGGAATCCTGGGGTGGGGACAACCTTTCTAAGTATGGCATGAAAACCAGAAACTGTAAAAGAAAAGACGGAGAAATTAAAAACCTCTGTATGGCGAAACCCACCATAACCATCATTGGACAAGTGACAAGCAGAGCAGAGTGATTTGCACTGCTTTTGACAGTGAATGGTGGGTTCCTGCTAAACTATAAAAGGGTTCTATGAAAACAACCTAGTCAGAAAATGGGTAGAGTAGGAAAGGGAATACGACAAGTCATAAACAGGAGGACTCGCAGGGCATCTACTACACACAGAAAACACAAAAGTAACCTGGGAGCTGGGAAAGGGCGCATTCTCAGGCCCTGGGTGGTAAATGTGCTTGGCTGTTAACCCAAAAGTTGGAAGTTTGGGTCTGCCCAAAAGCATCTTGGAAGACAGACGTGGCACTCTATTTCTGGAAAAACAGTCACCTTGAGTCAGCAATAACTCTATGGCTACTGGTTTCCAGGCCCCAAGGGTGGGAGGCTAAATCCTTGCCGCTTCTTTGGGGGCAGCGATGTAGAAATATGGAGCAAAGTGATCCATGAAGATTCCCTTGGACTCTGAAGTAACAAAATTTAAAACTTCTTTTTATTATATAATATATAGAAAATGTGTGTATACAAATACATATACAAATGTGGGTTTATATGTAGAATGTGTGTAGGTTCTAGAAGGTGATGCATGCTCCCTTCTTTCTCTTTGCCTTCTTCCCTCAGTCCTAAGACTTGGGATGGACAGTCCAGACTTTGAGGTAAGGCAACGTTTTGCCTTGTGCCTTAGATCCCATCCAGTCAGGATTTCTCCCTTTCTCCTGCGGCATCCCTCCATTTCTTCCTCTCCAATGGCTCCTGATCAACATGCAAACATGCTGACTTTCTGGTGAGCCCTCACCCCTTCCAATGACTCTGCAGTTCCCTTCTCGTCTTCCCTTGAGAGGGTTGGCTACATTCACCACCCTCCCTAATTCTTCTCCTCCTCTTCTCTCTTGGACCCTCTCCACCCAAGTGGCTCTTGTCAAGGCCCCCAGTGCACTCCACATTACTAAATCCAATGATCAATTTTTAGTTCTCATCTGTCCTCCTCCTGCCTCCCTCTCCCTTCTCTCCCTTCTTCTTTCCTTCCTCTTTCCTTTAAGCAAAAAATCCCTATCCCCCTCTCACCAGCCTCTATTAAGCTCTAATCTGCTTTCGGCCTCTCTGCCTTCCTTAGTCTGGATATTTCATGCAAGTAGGGCAATACAATACGTGTTCTTTTGTGTGTGGCTTCTTTCACTCAGCATCATGTTTTCAAGTGCATGTTGTCTCATGTATCACGACTCTACTTCTCGCTATGACTGAGTAGTATTCCAGTGTATAATTGCATACATGGATCACATTTTGTTTATCCAGCTATCCATTGATGGACATTTAGGTTGTTTCCACCTTTTTGCTTTTGCAAACAGTGATGCAGTGATGTTAATGTGTCTGTTCACAGCGCTATCTTTGGTTCCCTTGGGTATACACCTAGGATTGGAATCGCTGGGTCTTATGGAAACTCTCTGTGCTTAGCTTTTGTAGAAACCACTTAACTCTTTTCCAGCGTGGTTGCATCATTTTTTACTCCTATCAACAGTGGACGAGGGTTCCAATTTCTACTCCCTCCCTCCTTCTTGACACCCTTTCTTTTGGCTTCTTTTCCCACTCTCCTGGTTTGCCTCCTTTGCTGACTGCGCCTTCCAAGTCTCCGGGTTGTTGGTGAATGCCTTCGAGGTGGTTCCAAGCCTTCACAATCCTGTATAGGGTTGCCAAAGAACAGATTTTGGCTTTGAATCACCAACCTTGTGGTTTGCAGTCCAGTGCTTATCTTCCAGTGCCACACCAGGACTCCTTCTAATCTCCTCGGGCACTTTCAAAGCCCCCAATGTCTTTTATTGAGAGGGACCCAGGGATCAGTTCTCAGAACTCCTCTCTAGCACATTAATTCCCATGGTGATCTCAGTTCATGCTGTAGCTCCCAAACTTACATTTCCAAGCCAGGTCTCTCCCCTGGGTTCCAGATTCCTGTATCCTATGGCCTAGTCAGCACCTCCACTTGGATGTCTACTTGTCATTTGTGTATCTGCTTGTCACTTGTGTGTTTGCTAGACATGTTGTCACAGGCCCTGAACCAACCTTTTTATCAGTCCTTCCAAATCTACTTCTGTGGCCATCCCTTTTGCATTTTATAGTGACTCCATCCCTTCTAGCAGCTTGTGTGAAAAACCTTGGTACCATCCATGACTCCTCCCTTTCTCTCAAGCCCCTCATCAATTCAGCAAATCTTCTCAGCTCTACCTTTCAAATATATCCAGAATATGAGCAACTCTCACCACCTTCATTCTAGGTGAGTCAATGGGTCGTTTCTACTCACAACACTGCTCACAGTGTTGAACCTTCTGGTACACATGGGCCAAGAGATTCTCAAACTTTGGCAGACATAGGAATTCCCTGGGGAATTGCTCTCCCCACCCCCACCGCCCCAAAGATCCATGTTTCTAGGCCAAGACCAAGAATTTGTGTTTCAAACAAGATTCTAGGTGATGCTGTTGCTGCTGAGGGAAATGGCCCTCGGATAACCACAGCCCTAGGGTAGATTACACAGGGCATGGCCATGTTTGACTTGACAAGGGAACACCGATTTTCCTTCCTACCAGCAGTGTGTAAATGTTCCAATTGCTGCATATTGTTGTCAGCTCTCAGTGTTGTCAGACATGTTGAGTGTTTTCAATGTAGTAGGTATAAAGTGTTAGCTCTTTGTGGTTCCAGCTCTCCCACACTAGGCGTTTGTCCTCAGGCTCTAAGTGCATCAGGGTGAGTCCGATCATTGCAGCATTGCTTACAATATCAAAGAGCTGCCTGGGAAAGTGTGAGCACTGGCCATCTCTAAGAGATGGATTTGGAGTGACTTTTAGAAGCTTTCTTTTAGAAACAAAACAAAAACCACAATGTTAGATTTCTTTAAAAAGTGCCCATCTTATTTCATTTAACCCCAAAAGCTATTTTCACAAAGATGCATTTCTATTTCTCATGTTGGTGTGTGTGTACACAGTGTCTGTAAGGTTTCACATGGAACTGGTTGGAGCAGCTGCCTCTAGGGAGTGGGCTTGTGTGGGCTGAGTGGGAAGGGACTTTTCATTTCTCTTCATTCCTTTCTCTACTCTTTGAATTTTTATGACAGTGTATTACTTTCGTAATGAACACACACACACACACACACTAATAAAAACAAAAAAGGAATAGAGAGCCATTCTCAAAACTCCAAACCAGGGCTGCCAGCCCCGACTGCTGCCAGCCCAGCCCACCCAAGCCCTTCACAACAAGCCCACTCAAGTCCTGCCAGACCTCCTCTGGTTGGGGAGTCTTCGAGCTGTGGGACCACTGCCAATCCTCACAGCCCAGGAGGGAGCCAAGAACAGAGTGTCCCCCCGTAGAGTGGGTGCTTGTGGGTTCCCCATCCTTTGTTCTAAGAAGAAAGACCCGTCTCCCAGAAAGCAGACAGTGTCCCTCACATGATGAAGGTACTGGACGACCAGCAGAGGTGGGCAGGCTCATTTTTAACAGCATATTAAGGTGAGAACTCTGAGGAACAATGTCTCCCAAATCAGAAAGGCGTAGACAGTGAATGTGAACTCAGGTGCAATTCACTGGTGTAGCCGGATCCAGGGTGGCCTCCATGAAGACAGAATGCATTCGTGTACAACAAACAAAGACTTCACCCCACAAGATCACCACACCAACCTGCGGGTCATGTGGAAGGGACCTGGTATCAGGCATCGGGCCTGGTACAGACCTGCATTTGATCCCTCTTGGTCAGTGGTTCAAGCCCAGCAAACAGCCGGCTCCTGTCAAGATTTACAGTCTGGGAAATCATGTGCTGGATCACTGTGAGAGGGCATTGACTCAATGGCCTTTCTCCATTCCTAGTGCCCAGTGGAGGCCAGAGAACAGAGCAGAAGGGGAGCCAGAACCTAGAGACCACCAGGAAGGCAAACTGGACAGTCCTGAGGCCCCGAGTGAGCCCCCTTATGGGTCCCTTAGCACCTATCCTGTTGTCATTGCTGTTAAGTGCCCCATGGAGTTGGTTCTGACTCATAGCAACTCTGCGTAGGATTTCTGAAGAGCAGCTGGTGGGTTTGAACTGCCAACCTTGTGGTTAGCAGTCCAGTGTTGATCCTACAGCGCCACACCAGCACCTATCCTACTTTAGTCAAATGATGAGTTCCTTGGGTGGCTAGCCGCACAAGTGACATCGGGGGTGTCCATGTTAAGTGTTAAGAAAAGGAGAGTGTTAAGGAAAGGAGAGAGGAAACACCACCATCCGAGCATGGTTCGTCACTTTGGATTCTCCTGTGTATAAGCTGTATAGCATTTTTCTCAAGACTGATGGTGGTGGTGGTGTGCCATGGAGTTGGTTCCGACTCATAGCGTCCCTGTACAGGGTTTCCAAGGCTGTAAATCTTTACAGGAGCAGAAAGCCTCATCTTTGTCCCACAGAACGGCTGGTAGTTTTGAACCGCTGACCTTGAAGTTAGCAGCCCGAATCGTAACCACTACATTACCAGAGCTCCTTTTTTCTCAAGACTAATATGACTTAATTCTTTTATGACATTATCTCAGGGGAAAAAGCAGCCGGAGGGGAGAAGGAAGGGAAATGAGTATCAGCATGTGCTATAAGGTAAAGTCCAATGGTTTAGGATGTGGGAAAGGGATCTGGACAAGAGCACATGCTGGTCCTTCTCGCCCAGGAAAGGTAAGACTTTACATGAAGCTCAGGCTGCCAGCACTAATTTTGGAGTCATACCCATCTGTCTCCCGCTAGCTCATCATTTTTGTTGTTCCTTTATTGTGCTCTTCTTTATTAAGTTATAGATAAGTGTACAATTCATTAGCATTAATTATAGTCACAGTATTTTGCAATCATCACCACTATTTGTTCCCAACACTTTTTCATCACATCAAACAGAAACTGTACCCGTTAAGGGTAAACTCCACAGAGCATCCAAAAAAACCCTCCCATACCAAACTCTGTTGCTCTATAGCGGCCCCCTAGACTATAAATCTGGACGGAAGCAGCTGACAGGTTCAGATCACCGACCTTTTCAGTCATCTCCCTTTTCCTGGCCCCTCTTCTCCCCACAGTTGGACAGGACAGGTATTGGGTATCGAACTTGCCTCGGAGACTGTGCGGAGGGGGTGGACAAGGAGAAGGAGGGTGTCTGCATTCATTTTTCACAAGGTAGGGGAGACAAGGGTGGGCATCAGCTCTTCAGGACTGGGTGGGGGCTGATCAGAGAGTCGGTTTGGGAGTGTAAAGATCAAAGGGAAGGAGCCCACTCCAATCCCACTGTGAGTAGCATTCTAGTGAAAGGGTACAGGCTCCCAGATCCCAAGTTGCCAGCCACAAGCTTGGGGATCCCCACAATGCCTTCACTTCAGACTTGCTAGAAACATATCTTAGAACACCAGCTGTAAGCTAGGTGTTTCAGGCGTCCCTGCTTCTACCGGCTGTCTCCCTATAATAGAATGGTTAACCATTCCAGATGCACATGGCAGCATTTACCCAAAGACAAAGTTCAGAAGGGTGGGGAAAGAAGAAGGACTGGAAAGGAGAGTCACAGGGAGGCAGTGGACAAGCGACGCTGCATGGAGAGGATGGCAGGTCCTAAGATGAAACAAAGCCTGTGATGTGTTGAATGTAAAACTGATCATCTGTCTGCAAGCCTTCACTCAGCTCACAAAAAGTTATTTTTTTTTAAAGGATATCAACAGAGACCCATAGGGCAAGGTCTGAAAGGGTCCCTAACATGCAACTTACATGGTGATGGAGGTAGTGGGTGTGCCGTGGAGTCGGTTTCGACTCATAGTGACCCTGTGAACGCCTCATCTTTCTCCCACAGAACAGCTGGTAGTTTCGAACTGCTGACCTTGCATGGCCCAGTAAAAAATGTACTACCATCCCACATGTAAGGTTGTTGTTTTGTGCCGCACTTGGTTCTGACTCATAGTGACCCTGTATAGGGTTTCCAAGGAGCAGCTGGTGTTTTTAAACTGTCGGCCTTGCAGTTCAAACCAACATTGTAGCTGAGAGTTTATCCTACAGTACCAAGCCAGGAGGTTAGTGGTTATCAATCAGGAGGCCCATGGAGCTTTTGTGTCCAGAGCCTTTGTTGTTGTTGTTGTTGTTTAGTGCCGTCGAGTCGGTTCCGACCCATAGCGACCCTGTACAGGGTTTCTGAGGCTGTAAATCTTTACGGGAGCAGAAAGCCTCATCTTTCTCCCGCGGAGCAGCTGGTAGTTTCGAACTGCTGACCTTAAGGTTCGCAGCCCGATTCGTAACCACTACGCTACCAGAGCTCCCTTTACTAGGGGCTTATTGCATAGGCATGATTCACAGTCAACCCCTGGAGTGGGCCGATATCACATAGTAGTTCTCTCTGGCTTGCCCAGTACCTACCAAGAAGGCACCTCATTAGCATAAACCCTCAGATGTGTTCTGGAGGCCTCATCAGAGACACTTGTATCATTGGCAAGAAATCCTTTCTCAGGCAACAGGGACAAACACCATTTCTTTGGATGAAGTTCAATTTTCTGTCCTACAGGGACACGGTAAGTCAGAGGCGCCTGTGGGGGAGGCGAACCCATGGGTCCAGGAATGAGGCTGACTTACGAGGTGGGCAGAGGCAACGTGGGAGGGTAAGGGATCACTTAGTTAGTACTGTCCGGTGGTTCCAACCCATAGTGACCCCGTATAGGTTTTCCGAGGAGTCACCGGTGAGTTTGAACCATCGACCTTGCAGTTCAAACTGAGCCTGCAGTGCAGCGCATTAACCCACAGAGCCACGCCCGAACTCTTAAGTGTGTGTAGACTGTTAAAGAAGGTCAGAGAGTGTCCTAATGGCTTCACTGAAATGGATCCCCCACAAGGAGGGAGCCAGGGATAAAGAGGCCAGAGGTGAGGCATCAGCATTGGAGAGAAGGAGTGGAAAGGTTAAGCAGGGAGGGGAGTGAAGATGGGAGAAGACCAGTTGTAGTCATCATTAGCTGCTGAGGACTCAGCTTCCAACTTATGGGAACCCCACACGCACACAGGAGTATTCTACCCCGCAAGCAACAATCAATCTAGCTCTTTCATGATATGTGTCTGATAAGGGGGATGAACAACAGCAACAGTCAAGGCTAGAAAGATCAATTTGACTCGAACCATGAAGGCTACTGAATGCCTCACTGAACTAGGACACTTTATTGTTCCAACCTTCAGTTACTTGCATACTACCTTCACTAAGTTTTGCCATCCCTTGGTATCACATTGTTGGAATTCTCTAGTGCTGCCAAACCAGAAGTATTACAAGTGAATGGCTTTAACAAACATATGTTTATTTTCTCCGTTTGTGGTGTTGTTGTTAGGGGCCATTGAACCATACACACAACAGAGCAAAATATTGCCTGGTCCTACACCATCCTCACAATTGTTGGTGTGTTTCAGCTCAGTGTTGCAGCCACTGTGTCACTCCATTGCATTGGAGGCTCTTCCTCCTTTCCGCTCACGCTCATCTTCACAAGCATGTTGTCCTTTTCCAAGGACTGGTCCCTCGTGATAACATGTCCAGAGTAAGTGAGACGAAGTCTCGGCATCCTCTCATTTAAGGAACATTCTGGCTGTACTTCTTTCAAGAAAGGTTTGTTTGTTCTTAAAGTCTAGTATTTTCCATCTTCTTAGCCAACACTGTAACTCAAAGGCATTAATTCTCCTTCCGTCTTCATTGCCAAGCTTTTGCCTGCATATGAGGTGATTGCAAATATCATGATCTGGGTCAGGTGCACCTTAGTTCTCAAAGTGACGTTTTGCTCTTCCGCACATTAAAGAGGTCTTTTGCAGCAGATTTCCCCAAAACAATATGCAATTTGGTGTCTGGACTATTGCTTCCATGAGGGTTGATTGTGGATCCAAGCAAAATGAAGTCTTTAGCAACTTCAGTCTTTTCTCTGTTTATCATGGTGCTATTGATCAGTCCCCTGGCGGGGATTTTCATTTTCTTTCCATTGAGCTACAATCCATACTGAAGGCTGTGGTCTTTGAGCTTCATCAGTAAATGTTCCAAGTCATATTCACCAAGCAAGAGTGTGTCATCTGCACACCAAAGATTGTTAATGAGTCTCTCTCCAATCTTGATGCCATGCTCTTCATATAATCCAGCTTTTATGATTATTTGTTCAGCATACAGATTGCATAAGTATTCAATCCTTGGTGCACACCTTTCTTGATTTTAAACCATTTGGTGTTCCCTTGTTGTTCTGTTCAAACAACTGCCTCTTGGTCCGTGTGCACGTTCCACATGAACACAATTAAGTGTTTTGGAATTCCCATTCTTCACAATGTTTTCCATACTTTGCTGTGATCCACGCAGTTGAAGGCCTTTACATAGTCAATAAAGCACAGGCAAACATCTTTCTAGTAATCTCTGCTTTCAGAAAAGATCCATCTGATGCCAGCAATGATATCCCTCATTCTACGTCCTTGTCTGAATCTGACTTGTATTTTGAGCAGCTCCCTGTTGATGTATATTGGTAGCTGTTTTGAATTATGTTTAGCAAAATTCTACTTGCATGTGATATTAAATATGTTGCTCGATAATTTCCACATTCTGTTGGATCACCATAGATCGCCCCCAGATGCTTGACCAGGTAGCTGTCTTCCTATTTCTTGGCCTAGATGAGTGAGTGCTTCCAGCATTGCATTAGTTTGTCGCAATGTCTCAAGTTGTATTCTATCAATTCCTAGAGCCTTGTTTTGGGCCAGTGTTTTCAGTACAGCGTGGACTTCTTCCTTCAGTATCTTTCTTCTTGATCAAATGCTACCTCTGGAAATGGTCGAACATCAACCAATTCTTCTTGGCACAGTGAATATGTGTATTTTTTCCAACTTTAGATGATTCCTGCTTCATTCAACAGTTTGCCCATGCTGTTGCTGCTGTTAGATGTCATTGGGTCGGTTCCAACTCATAGAGAAGCTATGCAAAACACAACTCAACACTGCCTGGTCCTGTGGTATCCTCACAATTGTTGTTACGCTTGAGCCCACTGTTGCTGCCATTGTGCCAATCCACCTCGTTGAGTGTCTTCCTCCTTTTCGCTGACCCTCCACTTTATCAAGAATGATGTCCCTGTCTAGGGCCTTGTTCCTCCTATTACTGTCTGAAATATGAGGGGCTAAGTCTGGCCATCCTGGCTACTAAGGAGCATTCTGGCTGTGCTTCTTCCAACACAGATTTGTTCATTCTTGGCAGTCCACGGTACCTTTAATATTATTCTCTAACACCAAAACTCAAATGCACCACTTCTTCTAGTCGTCCTTATTCATTGCCCAACTTTCACACGCATATGAGACTATTGAAAATGCCATGGCATGATCCCTGGAACCATCAAGGGAGAAAACTGAAGTGTGAGACACTGGCCGGTGAGGCAGTGACACTGGGGATGGAGGCAGAGACAATGACATGGACAGAAGGAGTGGCTGGGGACTCTGGACTCAGGGAGGGAGAGGGGCTGTGGGATGCTGGCCGGAGGGCAGGTGTGTGGGGTGTACTCTTTGGTTGTTTGATGATGCATGCAGGGAAGGATTGTGATCATTGCAATGAAACAAAATACAATAGGATGAATGTAAAGAGAATGTTCACCCATGTAAACTAACACATAATCCACAATAAAAACTTTAAGAAAGAAAGAAAGAAAATACCATGGCATGAGTCAGTCGTACCTTCATCCTCAAACTGACATCTTTGTTCTTGAATACTTTAAAGAGGTCTTGTGCAGCAGATTTGCTTAATGCAATATATCATTTGATTTTCTGACTGCTGCTTCCATGAGAATTGATCATGGAACCAAGCAAAATGAAGTCATTGACAACTTCAATTTTTTTCTCTGTTTATTATGATGTTATTTATTGTGTATTGGTCCGGTTGTGAGGATTTTTGTTTTCTTTACATTGAGGTGCAATCAATACTGAAGGCTGTGGTCTTTGATCTTTATCACTGAGTATTTGAAGTTCTCTTCACTTTCAGCAAGCACAATTGTGTCATCTGCATATCAAAGGTTGATGATGTATCTTCCTCCAATTACGATGCCATGTTCTTCTTCATAAAATCCATTTTTCCAGATCATTTGCTCAGCATATGAATTGAATAAGTTTGGTGAAAAGATACAACCCTGACTCACCTTTCCTGATTTTAAACCACTGCTTCCTCGTGAGCACACAATTAAGTTTTCTGGAATTCCCATTCTTTGCAAAGCTATCCATAGTTTATTATGACCCACACAGTTGAATGCCTTTGCATAGTCAATAAAGCACAAGTAAACATTCTTCTGGTATTCTCTGCTTTTAGCTAAGATTCATCCTACATCAGTAATGATGTTCCTCATTCCACGGCCTCTATGGAATTTGACTTGAATTTCTGGAAGCTCCACATTGATGGACTGCTGCAACCAATCATTTTGAATTATCTTCAGGAAAATTCTACTTTCATGTGATATCAATGATATTGTTTGATAATTTCCACATTGGAATGGGCACAAATATGGATCTCTTCCAACAAGTTGGCCAGGTAGCTGTCTTCCAAATGTCTTGGCATAGATGAGTGAGTGCCTCCAGTGCTGCATCAGTTTGTTGAAAGATTTCCATTTGTAGTCCATCAATTCCCGGGGCCTTGTTTGTCACCATTGTCTTCAGTACCATCAGTTCTTTTGTTTTTTTTTTTAATGTTTTATTGTGAATTATGTGATAGTTTACATGGGAGAACATTAGTTTTACATTTATTCTATCGTATATCGTCTCATTGTCATGGTTACAATCCCCTCCATGCAATCCCTTCCCCGTACCCCCGAGGTCTTCAGCACACAGTCACTCTTTCTCTCTGGATCTAAAGTCTCCAGCTGCTCCATCGCTCCACGTCATCATCTCTGGCTCCATTTCAGGCATCACTGCTTCTCTGGGTAGGG
>NW_006408819.1:146781-182581 GCF_000296735.1 Chrysochloris asiatica
TAACCACAATGCTACCAGAGCTCCTTAGACAGATGCAAATCAAAATACCAATGAGATGTTATCTCACACCAACAATAACAGCAAAGATAAAAAAAAGTAGAGGATAATAAATGCTGGCAAAGATGTGGAGAGACTGGGATGCACCTGCATTGCTGGTGGGATTGCAAAATGGTCCAACCTCTCTGGAAAGCAATATGGCACTCCCTCAGGAGGTTGGAAATAGAAATACCTTATGCCAGCAATTCCTCTACTTGGTATTAACCCACAAGAAAAAAGAGCCATAACATGAGTAGATATATGCACACCAATGTTCATGGCAGCACTATTTACAATAGCAAAAAGATGGAGACAGCCTAAGTGCCCTTCAACTGAAGAATGGATAAACAAATTGTGGTACATACACACAATGCAATATTATGCTACCTTGAAAAACAACAAGGAAGCTGCAAGCCACCACATAACATGGATGAACCTTGAGGACATTATGCTGAGTGAAATTAGTCACAAAAGGAGAAATAGTGCATAGGACCACTACTGTAAAAGACTAAGAAAAAGAACCCATACTAAAGGGGTGGTGGTGGGGATTGTTTGCTGGTTACTGGGATGCAGGGGGTGGGGTGAAGGGAGGGAGAGGAAGGTGGAGCACAGGGTAGGGAATAGACACAGGTTGGTTTGGGTGCTGGGGAGGATGGCAATACACAAGGAGGGAGAGGGGAATGGAAGAACAAGGCGGATGGAAAAACAATTAGGCAGGTTTGCATGGGCTAAGTAGGGCAGAGGTAAATAATGATGTACGCACAACCTTAGAACAACAGGGCTCTGGAATACAGGGATTGGTTGAAATGGGGAAAAGAGGGGAAACATGTTAAGATGCTTGGCTCTCTTTTGAATCTTGGTTTCCCTTGCATACCATTATAAAATAGACACTTGAGGGGGAGAGAAAGAAATAGCCAGAAATATCGCCATAGAAAGCTTGTAAGTCCGTCTTCTGCCTATAACTGATTGGAATACCTAAAATGGGGCTACATCGTGCCCAGTGAAGGAGGCTTCCTGCGGAGCGTCTGCATTACATAAGGCTATAGGTGGAATCCTGAACCCCATCCAGAATTTTCTGAGGTGGGAAATTTTCACTTGAAAGGACAAGCAGAGCAGCTGAGAGCGGCTAGAAGAACAGAAGATATTTCTTGAAAGACCGACAGAAAAAATACAAAACAATAACGACAGTCCGACTGACTACTACAAGAACATGTCATCTTATTATTTTCTGTTCTTTGCATTACAATAGTCTGTATAACTCCCACCAAGGGACTGAGTGGGACTATGCAAATGAGGTGCTTGTGGCCCATTAAGGGGATTGGACAGCCTGTTAATAATGCAAATAAGGTTCATGGTATTTGTGTGGGTGAGACCATGCAACTAATGTGTATGGAACCCTGAAAAGGGGAATGGTCAGTTGTGCCATTGCTTTATGCTTAAAATTATTCATCCCAGAGGTGGACAGTGGAACCTAATTACCATTGAGAAACAAGAGTCTGGATTGGAGCATGGTCATTGGGACTGGGGTCCCTAAAACCAGGAGAGAGAGAGAAAGAGAGAGACGGGGAGAGAAAGAGAGAGTTGTAACACAAAAGACAGCCTGGCAGAGAAGTGGTAGTAACAGAGGTAGCAGAACCCGGACCAGACAGCTGGTAGAGTGCGGTGCCTTTTGGCACTTACTGGCAGAGCCAAAGAGCTTCATAATATTTGCCCTAGCAGGGCAGAGGTAAGTATGACTGAGAAGAGGCTGTCTAGACCGAAGAACTGTATCCTGAGTCAATCTTGAATTATAACCTATAAACTTCCCTAGTAAATCCCATAGCTGTGAGTGTGGCCTGTGAGTTATTTATGGCCACTGCAAGAGTGTTGTGGGAGGGACTGGTGTAGAGAGTTCTGCCTGACCTCCACCTCATAGGAATCAGCCTTGGGCTGTTGATGCTGATAACGATTCTCCTCCCACCTTGTGACATTAGATCAGGAGCACTGAGGCCACCTTTATGCCATTTTTACAGGAGACTTTTGAGAGACTAAAGATAAAAACTCAAACCACACTGCAGAACCCTGGGGAAAGAAATGAAATTTCCATAAATTGTGCTATGCTGTTGTTAGGTGCACAACAGAACGAAACACTGCCTGATCCTGGGCCAATTTCACAATTGTTGCCACACTTTAGCCCATTGATGCTGCCACTTTGCCAGTTCATCTCGTTGGGGGTCTTCCTCTTTTTCTCTGACCCTCTACCTTACCAAACATGGTATCCTTCTCCAGTGACTGGTCCCTTCTGACAATAAGTCCAAAGTATGAGAGACGAAGTTTGGCCATCCTGGTCTCCAAGGAGCACTCTGGCTGCACTTCTTCCAACACAGATCTGTTGGTTCTTTCGGCAGCCCATGGCTATTTCAATATTCTCCTCCAACACCGTAACTCAAATGCATCAATTCTTCTACGGTCTTCCTTATTCACTGTCCAGTGAATGCAAATTCAGACTGAAGTTGAAGAAAATGAAAACAAGTCCATGGGAGCTAAAATATGACCTTGAATATATCCTACCTGAATCTAGAGATCATTTGAAGAACAGATTTGATACATTAAACACTAAAGACCGAAGACCAGAAGAGTTGTGGGATGACATCAAGAACATCATACAGGAAGAAAGCAAAAACTCATTGAGAAGACAAGAAAAAAGGAAAATGTCAAAACGGATGTCAGAAGAGACACTGAAACTTGCTCTCCAGCATAGAGATGCTAAAGCGAATGGAAGAATTGAGGAGGTACAAATTGTGCTGTCTACATGGGAAAGCCATATACGGAATTGGTGTCTGCTTTCTAAAGCTAATGTAACAAAATACCACAAACTGGACGTCTTATGAGAACAGAACCTTTGCTCTCACAGTTCTGGAGGCGAGGAGTCTGAGATGAGGATGTCAGCTGTGTTGATTCCTTCCTAGCATGCGGTAACTCCAGGCATTCCTTGTCCTGCAGCATCCGACTGCATCTTACCTCAGTCTGTGTCTCTTCTCCTCTTTTGTAGGTCACCCGTCAGATGAGATTAGGACTCATCCTACTCAGGCCATACCTCCTATTAACTGGTAACATCTGTAAAGACCCGATTGCATGTTCACAGGCACTGGGATTAGAGTTTTGGCACCGGGTTGTGCTGGTGGAGGGGGACAGGTGCCCAATTAAATCCATGATAGATCGTTACTGCATGACACAGTTCCAACAAATGGGTTCCACATAGACTGCAGATCTAAATGTGTCAGGTGAACCAACCAAACAAACAAAACCACAGAGGGGAATATCTCTGTGACCGTGGAGTCAGAAAATATTTCTTACTCATGAGACCAAAAGTGCACGCTATAAAAGAAAATTTGAGCAATTTAACTGCATTAAAATGAACTGCTCACAAAAACACACCATTCAGAGACTGAAAGAACCACAATACAGACATCAGACAAAACAGGCATCCAACAAACAACGCAAACTACAAATCAACAAGACAGACAACATCTCAGGAAAACGGACTGGAGAGCTGGCCAGGCTCGGAAATGAAAGGGCGCTCGTTCAATGTTTCAGTTCTCAGGAAACTGTAAATTAAAACCATAGCTCTAGACCGAAAATAACCAAGTCAGAAAACAACAAAGTGCTGACAATTGAAACATTCACACATTACTTGTTGTTGTTTAGTGCCATCGAGTCATTTCCTAGCCATAGTGACTCTGCTAGGGTTTCCAAGGAGTAGCTGCTGAGTTTGAACTGCTGACCTTATGGTTAGCAATCCAGTGCTTATCCTACAGTGTCATACCAGGACTCCCATACATTGCTAGAGGGAGGGGGAAATGGTACAAGCACGCACTTTGGAAAACTTGAGCTGTATATATTAAAGCAAATATGCACATACTCATTAACCCAGCTATTTCACTTGAGTTACACACTCGACGGAATTGCATACATCTGTTCAAGAAAAGACATGCACAAGGAATATCCATAGCAGCACTATTATTAATAACCAAAAGTCCAAAGACCATCAGAGTAGAAAGACTGAGACTCACATTCAACAGCCCTGAATGAACGAACTCCAATCACAAACATATGGATGCATCTCACACGAGAAGCCAGCTTTGTAAGAGTGTATACAGTGGGATTCCATTTCTATAAAGCATAAAGCTGGCCAAAGTAAGCTATGCTATTATAAGTCAGGAAAGTGGCCATCCATGGGGAAGGAGCGACTGAAGGCGGCAAGAGGAGGTGTTTCTGGAGTGCTTACAACGGTCATGTTCTCTGCATGTTTCAGTACTCGACTGTGGAATTCTATTTGGCATTCACCAGGGTTTTCCATGGGAGAAAGATGAGGTTTTCTGTTCCTGTAAAGATTTACAGCCTCAGAAACAGGGTCCGTAAGAGACTGGAACTGACTCCATGGCACATCACCACAACTATCACTACTCGTCTGTCAGTTTGTCATTCTGCAGTGGCTTTCGTGTTGCTGTCATGCGTGAAAGCATGCCACTGGTGTTTTGAATTCGAGCAGTGTCTACCGTAGTGGACAGGTTACAGCAGGACTTCTAGAATAAGACAGACTAGGTATCAAGGGCTGTCCAGCTAGTTCCGAAAACTAGCCAGCGAGCACTCTACACAATGTACTGAGCAGACCATCTTAAACACGGCGGTGTTTCATTCTTCTGCACACGAGGGTCCACAGGAGTCCATGTCAACAACAACGCACTGTCACACCAAGGGACAATCTCCAGCTCTGCGTCATTTTCTTTTGCCGAAGTACCTGCAGTACTGACTATCTTCTGTACCATCAGAGACATCCTCAGACTGCCAGCAGGGGAGTGGAGGCAGGGAGACCTGCGGCAGGCAGGACAGGCCTCCACCCCAGGTTCCCATGCTCTCTACCACACCACACTCCCCAGCTGTCTGGCCCAGTCCTGCCCTTCCCCCTGCGGGAGACTCCAGGCAGACTCCTGCCCCCAGGCCTTGCAAGCAGCTAGTTGCCCAGCTCCAGGAAGTTTCTCCCACTAGGGTCCTGAACCTGAGGGTGAAGGGATTACTTCCCCTTGGAGTAGATTCCAACGAGACAGTGGAATATTCAAGTTTTGGGAGGCTTGTGTTTAGAAGCACCAGTAAGCCCATTTGGGGCCACGTGAAGGGTTGATGCGCACAGGCATGCGCACGCCTCTGCGGAGCTGAGGCTGGTCAAGGGACCTCCCCGCCCGTCTCTGCACAACATGTTACTACAAGATGAGGCACACAGCTCAGTAGTCACCAGACTTCACTTGTGGCTAGATCTGGGCAGAGGATGGAGGTGATGTCACTAGAGCTTCATCTTATTTCATCCAATTAACCGAGAGTTAATTAGTATTTCCAAGTGCTTTGAAGATGAGGAGTACAGTTTATTCACGGGTCTGCCTGCCTGCCTGGCTGGCAGTGGCAAGACAAGAGAGGCCATGGGAGGAACTGAAGCCCTGTCCTTTAAGGAGATGGGCAATGGTCTCACCTTTGCCGTGCGGGGAGGCTATCATGAGACATTTGTGCCAGGGCCTGTCTGACCTCCCAGGGTCTGGGGATGGCAGAAAGGTTCAAACACTGGCTTTGGGGAGGCTGGTGGAGGGGGCTGGGCAGATGACTGTAGATGAGGTACTTATAATAGCTCTTCTTCCATGAGTGGGGTTTCCTCCTTGCACACATCTTGGCCTGTCTCTGAGCAATGACGGGCTGGACTAGATGACCTCCTAGTCTGTCTTCATTCTGTTCCAGATACTGAAGTTGAAACATCAGGCCCCAGAAGGCCACTGTACATGCTTGGCCCTGGGTCATGACTTTCCTCCTCAGTGCTAGCTTGCAGAAACCTCCTCTGCCTAACCCCTAAGGCAGCCTGGGCGCCATTCAACTTAGTTCAGTGAAGTCCCTAGGCTCTGCCTCTGAGAAGCCCTCTGCCAACTGGGAGGTGGGCATGCTTGACAGACCATGGAGGAAGCTCGGGACATGCATGGTGGGAGCCCAGAGGAGGGGACACTGGGAACTTCACCTGGTTTGGCTGCCAGCCATGAGACATGTAGGAGTCAGCCGGGCAGAGGGCCGAAGGCATTCCAGGGAGAGGCTGGCTTTGGAGGGAGCTTGAGGAGCGCCCTTGGGGCCTTGGCTCAGGCCCCTGCCTCTCTCAGGACCAGTCTTCATGCCACCTAGACCCAAACCAGGGTCCAAACGGTTATGTCTAAAGCTAAGTCCCCCTTTCCTCAAGGCTCAAACAGTTCAGGCTGGCCTGATGCCTCCATCCAAGGATGCGAAGCCCCAGCACTGGGCTGGGACGAGGGGCCGGGATGAGGCCTTTCTGTGCACCTTTCTCAGTACTCTGAAAGTGGGTGCCATCCTTGGAATGACCTCTGGGGCCCAAAGTCTATTGGATAGGTTTCACCATGGTCAGTTGGGGCCTGACTAGCCCAGTGAGTGACTCGTGAAGGGAGGAATGGTTTGCAGACAGGACTGCTGGGAGCAAGCACCATTTGCTTTAGGTCTTGGGCCTGCCAGGCCAAGCTGGGTCCCGGGAAGGGTGGTTGGGATGCTGGGTGGCAGTCCTGTGACCCTGTACCCCAGCACTGGCTGCTTTTAGCTCAGCCAGCTTGGCAGGGCTGCCCCACCCTGGCTTTGTAGCAACTCAACCTGTCAGGACCTGCCTGCGCTTTTGCCCCCCCGAGGAGCTAGAGCCCAGGCTTGGAACTGGGCCCAGGATCCTGCTCCGTACTGGTCTCCACCTGCCTGTCCCTCCCCACCATGACTAGGGTTCTGGGTTGTTGTTGTTTTTAGGTGCCATCGAGTCGGTACCGACCCATAGCGACCTTATGCACAGCAGAACGAAACACTGCCCGATCCTGGGCCAACCTCACTACTGTCACCACGCTTGAGTCCATCGATGCTGCCACTTGGGCCAAGCTCCCCCAAATACCTACACTACTGTCTTGCACCCTAGCTCTGACAGGACCTTCTGGGAGACCCAGCCCACTCTGTCAGTTCCCCAAGTTGCACATGCTCATAACACCTCTCCTTGGGTGGCAGAGATGACTTCCGCTGGCTCTTGCCCCAAACGGGCAGCATTCTCTCCAAAAGACATCTTGCTGGAGAATAGCCTGTGTGTGGTACAGGGCAAAGCCTGGGAGGTCTTTTCCCACTCCCCTTTTTTCCCCCTACCCAGATAACTCTAGAAAGTTCTCTGAGGCACTTTCTAGAATGAAGGAGCTGATGTGAACCAATTACCTGAAGCTGGCAAAGAGAAGGCTCTAATTTGGATCCGCCATCATTTGGAGCTTTTCAATATCAATGACTAGGCGGTGCTGATAAACGGCATGGAAGGTTTTTTATTCCTCTCTGCCCGTCATTACCTACTTGTACCCATTGAGTGCTTCATGTTAGAAAGCCTGCATCTTGCCTGCCTTGTGGTGCTGGGTTGTTGGAATGCAGTTGACTACTGTGGGCTGTGTGGCCTGCCAGAGTGAAAAGAAACTGGCTTCCAGTCCTGGGCAGTGGCTTTTCCTCTGGGGCTCCCCCTGCTGGTCTATGTGGGGTTTGCAGGCTTCCTCTCTAATAAAAGTCCTTGAGGTCCTTTCTGGGCCTCTGGGACAGAGACAGAAGTAAACCAATCACCTTGGTGGTGAAGAGCTGGCAGCTGGCAACACAACAGGGAAGATGAGCCATTGGTCACTGTGGTCACTGTACACTGGAAGACGTGGGGGGGGGGGGGCAGGCCCAGCCGTAGCCAGGGGAGATTCCCCCGGGGGTGAGGGCAGAAGAGTGCAGGGAGGGAGGCTTGAGATGATTTGAAGGTAGAGATGGAGAGCTGAGGGAAGTGCACCAGTGTCAGGGGAATAACACTGTGCTTCCCACTGGGGCCAGGGGGAGGCTGAGAAAGGGCACAGGGAAGGTGAAGGAGCGGATTCAGTTCAGTGGAAGGCGAACTTTCCACCATTTCGCCTCATCATGGCTGTCAGACACATGATTAGAGAGCGAGCCTATATCATCTGCCAGTAGATGGAAGCCTCACGACTTTTGTCTGGTTAGAAGGTTGGTCTATGTGGAGTTTCCAGTTCTTTCTGGAATCACTGACAACCCTGTGACACAAGTGGGCTACAGCAGACCCCAGTCCCGGTCCCGGAACACCTGCTAGCCCAACCCTTCAAAGCAAGCTGGCCCCTAAAAGGCCCGGCTCCTACGGGATTGGGCCCCAGCCATCTTTGAAAAGCTACTAAAAGCTACATGCTCCCTCCCTCTTGTTAAAAGGCTGGGCTTCAAGGACCCTGAATGCTGCTGTGGGACTCCTAGCTCGGCTGTAGCTGTCACTCCAGGATGCCATCTGTGCTTAACTCTGCGCTTGGGTCCCGGAATGGAAGCCGCCTCACCAAGGAGCGTACATCATATTCTTCTTGGGGATACATCTAACCCCCCTTGCTGAGGATTTCAGGGACACAGAGCCTGCTTTCTTCCTGTGTATGCAATGTGGCTTCAAAAAGTTTGTGGAAAAAAGAGCATTCTCTTTTAATTCTTTAAATTTTCCCAGGAACTTTCTGAAGCTCCTTTGTCTATCGCCCTCCCATTCCAGGCTCCTCAGCCTTCATGTCCCCACCACAGTTAGAGGGGACAGTCTCACACACACACACAATACATGGCATGTCCAACACACTCACTTTATTCCAGTCTCCCCAGGATCTCGTCACAACTGGAAAAAGGCCAGGAGGAAAAACAGCAGGCTGCTGGCCACACTCTGTCAGGCGGAGAGGGTGGAGTGGCAACTGGGCTGCCCAAGCAGATGGTCACCAGGGAGAGTGATTAGAGGTAGCATGACACCAAGAACCGGGGCATCGTCTCAAAATCCAAGCAGATAAGTGAGGCGCCCTATCCCTGCGCCCCCAACCTCTTGGGCACTGGCCTGCACGCCATCACAGAAAACAAAAGAACTCTGTTGATCAGGAGGAACGTGACTATAAAGAACTGTTTCCTGGGAATGTATTTTAAAAACAACTTAGAAGAAAAGCAGAAACTATGAACACACAAGGGTGAGACTTTAAATGCCTGCTTCAAAGATAAACAGAGATTAGAAACAATCTCGCAACCCTTCCCACATCCTAGGGAGGTCAACGGGCCTCAGTTGACCTTCTGCAGATGGCGAAAGCTCTGCAGGGTTCTATCCAAGGCCTTGTCCAAGGGGACCAGAGGCCGGTAACCCAGGATCCTCTTGGCTCTCTCACAGCTATAGTAGTGGCACGTGCCGGCCAGTGCAATCCGCATGGGTGTGAAGGTGGGCTGCAGCTCGAGCACCGGACGGAGCACCATCACCAGCAGGGCCAGCAGCAGGGCCAGGTAGTAGGCCAGCCAGTAGGGGACGTGGTACTTTGGGGCCTCATAGTTGAGGCCTGTCAGGATCTGGGACAGAAACTTCCAGAAAGGGACAGGATCATCGTTGGTGATGTGAAAGACCTGCAGAGAGAAGGAGTGAGAAGGGCAGCTCTGGAGGGTGGTGGTTTCCGCCCACTCACAGTGCCCGCGGCAAACGGCAGGTGGTGGCCAAGCTGCATTTTGGATCTGGACAAATGAGGGTGCAGAGAGAGAACAAAGGATAGGGCCAGGAGTTTTAGTGACATCCCGACAACAGTGACAATGGGCGAACTCAGCTCCCACCGCTCAGTTACAAGAGGGTCTCTGGCAGACAGGACCCTGGGGTTGGGCAGAGAGGGCAGGGGTGCCCTCCACCCCTCAGACGCCACGCCACAGAGAACTGTCCCCTGAATTGCCCTCAGTGCCTGCTAAGTTGGAAGCAGGGCCCCAGGATGTGGAATGGCAATGGGAATACCAAAGCCACATTAGTGAGAGTGAGCCTGAAGGTAGGCAGGTAGGGACTCACCTTCCCACACACAGCTGAGTCTTTAGAGAGCTTCTCTGCTGCCAGGATGTGGCCATGGACCACGTTCTCCACGAAGGTGAAGTCTACCAAGTTCTGCCCATTTCTGGTCATAGAAGAAAAGTGTTATTTATGCTGGGAGCACCGTGAGGAGGAGGGATGCCGGGACAACAGGAACACTTTGCTAAGGATGTACTGTGACCTTTGGGCAGTGGGCTGTTTGAAGACCAGCAGCAATAGCTCAACTGGTGAGATCTGTCGACTCCCCCACACCTTTTTCCGGGATACAAAGGGCCAAGGTCTTGTGCTTGTCTACTCTCAAATTGCTTACTTGTTTCTTTCTCACCTCACAACCCTGAGATCCTGAACACATGGAGAAGGACAGGCAGGCAGGCAGGGAAGAATGAGAAGACACAATGGAGGGTGGACAGGTAGAACTAGGAGACAGCTACCACCCCACTACCCAGCACCCGGTCACTGCCCATGCTTTCCATGAGGAGAACAGATCGTGCCCGTGTGCCTTCCTAGACATAGGGAAAGAAGGAGGGAGGCCTTGACCCTGGGCCCATGGTTTCCCCTCTGAGCCTCAGGATCTCCCAGCCTGCCTGAGGGGACGCTGGACTGACTAGTAACCCACCGCCATGGAGTTAATTCCAACTCAGGGTTCCTGAGACTGGAAATCTTCACATGAACAAAAAGTCTCATCTGTCTCTCACGGAGAAGTTGGTGGGTTTGAACCACCAAGCATGTGGTTAGCACTGGAGTACTTACTATACAGCACCATCAGGGCTGCTTTGGACTGACTGATAGCCCACTCAAATTCATGTCTCCCCACCTATGGCCGTGACCTTGTTTGGATGAGTTACCTTGAGGTCACAGTGCTCTATTACTTACAGCAGCAACCTCTGGGGCAGAGTAGAATTGCCACCAGGGGTCCTGGGGCTCTAACCATGTGAAGCTGCAGAGTCACACAGGGGAGACAGCCATGTGGGCACCGAGGCAGGGCTGCAGAGATGCGCCCACGAGCCAAGGAAGGCTTCAGCACACCAGGAATCGCCAGAGGTTCGAAGAAGCATGGAAGGATCTGCCCCTGGAGCCTCCAGAGAGAGCGAGGCCCCTGCCCGCACCCTGGACCCGGACCTCCGGCCTCCAGAACTGGGAGAGGGCACTCTACCATGGGTCTCAGTCCCTCAGGGTGTGGTCAGCACTACGGCAGCTTCAGGGGATGAACCAGAGGGCAACTGTGAAAGTCACAAAAGACAGCAGGGCCGACTCACCCAATCATAAACTTCATCTTGCCTTTCCTGGCGGCCTCAACGAGGATGGGGAGCATCAGGGGGTCCCTGGGGCCAAAAATGCCATGAGGGCGAATGGCTGCAGTTAAGAAATTCTTCTCAGGATCATTGGCACCTAGGACTACCTGTAGACCAGAAAAAAGGCGTGAACAGTCCAGGGCTGTGTGGTTACAGTCACCCACCCAGTCACCCAGTGCTTGCTCTCCTCAGACTACTTTTGAAATTTCACCTCAAGTGTTCACTTCACAGGTTAGGTACGTGTATAGGCCTAAGTCCTAAACTCTCCGAAGAACGCAAAACCCTGCAGGTGTTACTTACATGGCAGCAGGGCCCAGTACCTACTTGTTCCTGTAAGATTTTGGTCTCCGTGTAGTAGTCAATGGGTTTCAGGGCGTAAGGCAGGTCCTCAGTTCCATTCTTGATGTCGACACCCTCAAAGACGACACTGGCACTGCTGGTTAAAATGAGTTTCTGGGGGAGGAGAAGGAAAGGTTACAACAAACGACGACAAGGAGTCTGCAATGGTCACCAGTGACAGTCCCTGGCCATGGAGGCGAGAATCCAGTGGCCCCCACGCACCGCCCGCAGGGACAAGGCACTGCGCAAACTGTCTGCCGCTAAGATGTTGCCTGCTTTCTGAAATCGCCAGGTCTCATGATGGCATGACATCCTACACCACTTTCTACTTGCCCCCCGCCCCCTACCTGCACAAAACCCAGACTACCATTCCGGAGGGGAGCTCACTACAAGACTGGTTCTCCTGGGGAAAGGAGAACCCCAAAACGTCCATGGATATGTCTGTGTGACAAGAGTACTGGTGACTCTGCCATCTACCTTTCAATATGAATATGTGTGCACCGCATGTGTGCAGACACATGCTCACATGCACACGCTCACGGCCCCACTTGAGAAACCCTCTTCTACAGGAAGATGACCTCTGACCAGGGTCCCCAGCTTCTCGGGGCTCTCTGGTTAAGTGCAGCTTACCCAACATGGAACACTGAACTCACAGCCTACCATGTTTATTCAGCACTCTACTGGAAACTCCCTGTCAAGAGGTCTGATAAGATAAAGCAGAGCCCACGATTTCCACACAGAAGAACTGACTGACAGTGTCATGCTTCCCAGATGACTGAAACCTCGATATAGAAAACACTGACAAATAGACAGAAAAAACCAAAGAGTTCGACAAAGTTGCTGAATACAAAGTCAATACATACATGTGAACTTCGCTCCTAGGCATTCACGGAAATCACATGTGTGACACAAAAAAGCATTAGTTACTTTGCAAACTAAAATGGAGCACCCAGGAATAAGTTTAACAAGAGCTGTACAAAATCTGTAAAAGCGTAAAACTATAGAAAGGCATTTAAGATCAATGGAGACACTCCCTATTTATGGATCAGGAGACTTGATATTGGAAAAGACCCATTCTCTCCCAAACTATCTGTAAGTGCAATGCAACCACACAATCGCCACGGATTTTACCAGGGACCTTGAACAGTGAACCGGAAAATGGTGTGAAAAGGCTGCTCACGAAAAGGCTGGTGGCTTGAATGTACCCAGAGGGGTTTTGGAAGAACAGTCTGGTATCTGCTTCCACTTAAAACCTGAAGGAGCAGTTTTCCTCTCACTTGATGGCAGCTGGTTGACATAACTGTGAGTGTTGCTTTTTCAAGGGCTCAGAGCCCCTTCAGAGCTCCTCCCAGCTCTTCTTCCAAGGCCAGGCTGGGAGAGAAGTTTCTGTCTCATGCACACAGCACCTGCACACCACTGTGAGGCGCCAGCGCTGGGCACCCTGAGACCCAGCACTTACGACCTGGGTAGGATTCACCCCCTTCAGGTCTGAGTTCGAACTTTGATGGCTAAACGTAGTTTGTTTTTCTTTAAATATATAAGCAAGGTCTACATTTTATGGCTCTTGAACCAAAGACTATTATACTGGGTCTGTGGGGCCTCAGATGGTCTAAAAGTACAAAGATGGACTGCTTTATATGCATTTAGAATATGATACCTCAAAGTGGCCTGGTGAGCAGACCACCACAATGCCAGCAATACCTCAAGTTTCTTTCCCCTGACCTTGTGACACTTCAGGGAACTGAGCCTGGCCAGCCCCCCGCCCCCCTCCACTGACCTTGGAAGCTGTTCTCTGCCCGGTTTCCCCCTACCTGAACCCCAGCCTGTTTGCAGGTTTCAATGACATTCTTGGTGCCAAGGTAATTCACTCTATAAAAGAGTTCCTTGTTGTCGCTGGATGGTGGGGGTGATGCGCAGTGGAAAACCGTGCTCACACCTTTCAGAGCTGGGTACAGATCCTAGAAAAACAAACGGAGACAAGAAGATATCATTTGTGCTTCTAACAGGCACACAGCCTCCTCCTGTTCCTGCTCCCCAAGCCTCCTGCCCTCCCTCTCCATCAGGACACACTGGACACAGAGATACACTCATGCTGTAAAAGAATCAAACCTAGTTTCCCCTGGAACTACCCTTCTCATTGCTGGGGCAGGAGCAGCCCATGGGATCCAGAAAGAGGACACCAGGGAGGCAGAAACTGGGGAGCTGAGCGCACAGGCAAAAATGAGGCATCACAGGAACACAGTCAGACCATTAAAGACAGAAGGATCCTGGCCAGTGAAACACCATGTGACCCAGCAACCTGAAAGGCCTTTAATGCAAGCAGGCAGGCAGGCAAGCAGGCAGGCAGGCAGGCAGGCTTCGTTTACTGCTGAAAAGAACCACAGCTCCTAGAGAAATGGACCACGGCAGAGCTGAGGCTGAATATCCCCAAGATGAGCCAGGAAGACTGTGACAGGAATGACATTATCCAAGACTACTCCTGGGTCATGTGAAGAGGACTCACAAGCTAGCTGGACAGGTTTTTCTTTTTCAATTTTTAAAATACTGTCTTTGATTTTGTCGTTGAGAGTATAAATAGTAGACTGTCCACTCACTCAATCATCTTACCTTCCTTTTCTGAACCGTTCTTCCCCCACTGACTCACAGCCCTCAAAGTGAGTTGCCGTTGTCAGCTGACCCCATGGAAAGTTCTTTTTTTAAAAAATGTTTTTACTGTCGTTTGGATAAAACTTGACAAAGCATATTAGTTTTCTGTTAAGCAACTTATACCCATTTTGCTACAAGATATGGTCACAAGCTCCTCAATATCACAGCACTCTTCCCGCTTCCTTCCTGGCCTGGCTTCCCCATTTCCATTTGTTCTTCTTTCCTGGCCCATTCTGCCTTCCAAGCTTTGCTTCTGAGTCTTGTACATTCTTCCCTACTGTAACTCATTCTATAGGGTTGTCTGTTCAGCTGGAAGTTGATCCCTGGGGAAAGGAGGTTTTACGGTCACAGTCGTCTCAGGAATGCTGGACAGATTTTTGAGGAGCTTCTAGACTACAACAGACTAGGAAAATTGGCCTGGAGATCTACTTCCAAAAATCTACCAACGGAAATCTTACCGATGGCAATTTCCTACCCACAGTACAATACAGGGACAAAGGCAGTTAAAGTCACTTTAAAAGCTCAATCTACCATGATGTATCATTTAGTGTAATATGACCAGCACTAGACCACAAGGTCCATGGTTAAAACTCACCAGCAGCACCTCTGAAGCCCTGTAAAGGGTCACTATGAGTTGGAACGGACTAGATGGCACCAACAACAACAATCCAATACATTACTTTTCATGATATTCCACATTGCTTTTTTGTGAGAAGTGGTGGAAACTGGGTGTGTAGTTTACACCAGCAGCACGTCTCAACTTAGACTAGTCACTAGAAGTATGTTCTAAGTGACTACATGTGGCTTGTGGCTGCCATACTGCATGGCAGTCTTAGATCTACCAGTTAGCAGGAAACACAGGGGGACAGACAAACATGTTAAATGACACTGGGGGTGGGTGGGAGGATACGATCAGCCAAATCCAGACCATGGGAAATGCTTGTTGATGGTGTTATTAAGTCAGTTCTGACCTATAACAACCGTGTGCAGTGGGGTTTCCAAGGCTGTTAATCTTTAAGGGCATAGGAAGTCTCATCTTTGTCCTGTGGAGCAGTTGGTGGGCTCAAAGTGCCAACTTTGTGGTTAGCAGTCTAGTGCTTATCCTACAGTGCCACAGAGCTTCCATGGGAACTGCTAGAGGACAATAAACATGGCTTCCTCAATGAACACACTAAAAGTCAACCAAACACAATGTCTTGTCCTTGTGTGGAGCCTTGTTTGGAAAACACTGTACAAAAGAAGAAATGTTCAGGTGTAGCAGAGCCCTGCCTGCTTAGTAAGCGATCACCTCCACTGAGTTTTAGGTGTGATCATGAAACAGTGGCAATTTTGGTTTTGTTTTAAGGATTCTTATAACTCAGAAATAAATAATGAACTATGTATAACTACAATGATATGAAGTCTAAGATTGGATTAAAAATTATCTGGGTGAGGGGGTACAGATGAAACAAGATTAGCCAGGAATGGCTTACAAAGTAGAGGAAGCCTCCTACAAAGTTGTACAAACATAGAAAGAGAAGGATAACATATAAGAGCTTAAAAGACACAGAGAACATAGAGCAAAGCTCCACACCATAAGTCCAGAAAGGGAGAAAAGAGAGGACGCAGGTAGAGTCAACAGTCAATGAATTTTCCAGAAATGAGGAAACGTGTGAACCAATTCTCACACTGAGTAGAATTTAAAAACCAAAACGAAAACTTACAGCCAGACATATTCTCTACAGACTATAAAGGAGAAAGAAAAAATGTACAAGAATATGCAGGAACAATGAGCAGACAGAGTGGACACCTAGACAGCAACAACAGACGCCACAAGACATTGGGGTGATTGCAAAGTGTGGAGGGAAAACACGTCGGAACCCAGAATTCGAGGCCCAGCTAAATTGGCATTTACAAGTCAGGAGGAAATAAAAGTTATTTTCAGGCATAAAAGGACTTAGAAAATTTCCTTTCCATAGATATTTTCTGGAGACCTGCTAGAGGAGCTACTTCAGCAGGAAGATAAAGGAACCCCAAGAAAGTGGGATACAAGAAGCCCTGAAGAGCAAAGACCCAATAAAAGCTGGTATACAATCTAAGTGTCAACTACTCACACACACACACACGTTTAAAGTCCTTCCCGCACTAACGTCATAACCACTTTTCCTGCCTTAGCTTAGGTCTCCTCCAAGGTCCGATCCTTGCCTTGTCCCTCCGTCCCATTATCACGTTTGTCAGGAGAAATCTAAGCTCTCCTTAAACGCAGCTCCTTTTATCCATGCCTATCCCTGAGCAGCTGAGTGGAGCAACGGCAGCCCATACCACGTGTGAGCCTTACTCTCAAACGGGCAGTGTCTGGCCACCCTGCTGTATTTCCTGTGGTCCAAAGGAGCTCTGGGAGCGTAGTGGCTACGAATCGGCCTGCGAACCACAAGGTCAGCAGTTCAAAACTACCAGCTGCTCCGCAGGAGAAAGATGAGGCTTTCTGCTCCCATAAAGATTAACAGTCTCGGAAACCCTGTTCAGGGTCGCTATGGGTCGGAACCGACTCGATGGCACGTAACAACGTGTGTCAACTTATCCACTGCCATCCAGTTGCTGTGGACTCACAGTGACACTGCAGGACACAATAGAACTGCACTATAGGATTTCTCAGGTTGCAAATCTTTTATTAAAGAAGCAGACAGCCACAACTTTTTCACATGGAGTGACTGGTACATTCAAACCGCCAACCTTTTGGTTAGCAGTCTAGTGCTGTAACTATTGCGCAACCAGGGCTCCAAAGTCAGAATGTAGGTGCATGTTCAATTCTTTTCTCTAGTTTTTAAAATTTCCCCAAAGAAAACAAAATATTTTTGCAGAGAAGCAGCATTTGTTGGGCTCTCTAGTCAGGGAAACTCTGTGACTAGCTCTGGAGGACTGTGGGAAGCCTGGTTGGTCCTTACCTGCTGGTTGCAGAGATCGCCCAGGAAGAACTGCACCTGGGGATTGTTGAAGCCTTGGCGGATATCAAAGACGTTGACCTGGTAGCCTTTTGCCAGTAAGTGCTCCACCATGTACTGCCCAAGGAACCCAGAGCCGCCGATCACCGTGCACTTCTTGGCCTGCGGGAAGAGGGCATCTGAGCTGTATGGAGCCTAGGAACTCCTTCTCTAGCGGGTCAGCGGTGAGGGCAGAAAGACAGCAGACTGGTAAGTTAGCTTTGGTGAATTTGGATGCCGTGGAGGGAGGAAAGGGAAAGGAGACACCGGGGAAAGAGATTCCTCCACCTTATGATCTAAACTGGATAATCTATGAAAGATGAAGATAGGCAGACCTCAGAGATATTGCTGGTTTAGCTCCAAACCGCTGCAATAAATCGGGTATTGTCATAAAGTGAGTCTTTGTGAGTGTATAGTTCGAAGTACTTGAGAACAACCAAACGGGACACAGAGACATGAAGTGAGGACATGCTATGGGAAAAATGGAGGCTGGTACAGGGTTGCCACAAACCTGCAATTAGTAAGAACTCAGTATTTGCGTGGTGCCCGTCTGCCAGTACCTTGCTGCTCCTGATAGGAAGATCCCTAAGTTCCAAAATAAAAAAGGCCAGCCAGTGGCTAGCTCGCAAGACAAACATCAGAAAGAAGAAAACAAAGCAAGGCAGAGAGGCCCTGGCAGTCTGTAGAAAAAGACAGCAGAGTTCCAGTGTGAGACACCCTGGGGGACAGTCCCACTCTGTCCCTGAGGGTCACTAGGAGTCTGAATTGACTGAAAGGCACACGACAATGACAACTTTTTTGTGAAACATCTACATGAGTAAGATAAGCAGGAGTCTCGGGGGTCCCCATGTGAGACAGAAGGTACAATGAGACTTCAGCTCTGCTCATGTGGATCCTACTGGATGTACCCCTGGCTCCTTCCACAACGATCCTTTCAAGCCAAACTTCTGTACACTTTGTTCAGTTACTCCTACACACGTGTAGTCAGAGCGTGGGAAATCACTCACTTCACTGATTACTAAACCTTCTTCAGGGGAAAAAAAAGAAATCATTAACCTTTCCTTAAATGCCCAAGCCTGCCTCAGCGTGTGGCCACAATGAGTACAAAATGCCCGCTTGACCCACTTGTCCCTCCTTCTGCCCCACCGCTACCAGCCCAAGTCAGCTGTGCAAGCCAAATGCCTTACTGAGGGTCCCTCAGAGCCTCCCGCCCTTCTTTCCCTCAGTGTATGGAAAGTTTGACTGAGCCCAGAGAGGGTCAGCACTAGGCAGGCTTGGCCAACCTCTCCAGGGGTTTCCGAGTCTGCCTTTAGGTTTGAGACAGCATCAATGCAGTGGTCTGCATACGGCTGCTAGTGTCCTGGTTCCTAAGGGAATTCATGTCATGATTTCCCATGTGACTCAGTACACGTGGGCAGAAGGATGATGGCATACCCAGACAGCTTGGGACAAGGGGGCCAATGGCTCATCCATAGACAATGTTGTTGAGTCCATAGGACTTTAGCCAGAGGAGATTATGTGACAAGCAGAGGGAGCAGGTCCAGAGGAGAAGCAGGAAGAGCCACTGGCACTCACGAACCAAACTCGAGCCTGGAATATGTGCAGAGACACTCCAGGGTAGGTTATGGAGAAATGGAGAAAAGGCACAAAACCAGTATTTTAGAAGTGCTTTTAAGAATAGGAAAGTCATCCAGACACGCTCACTTTAATTGTCATCAGATCCCGAGGTAATACAATGGGCCAAGCTACTGGGCTTGGTTGTGGTGTGCCGTGGAGTCTGTTCTGGCTCACAGCGACCCTGTACATGGTTTCTGAGGCTGTGAATCTTTACAGGAGCAGAAAGCCTCATCTTTTCCCATGGAACAGCTGGTAGTTTCGAACTGCTGACCTTGTGGTTCGCAGCCCGATTTGCATCCACTATGCTAACAGTGGAAACCTTTTTACAGCGAGGTTTTACACAGAACACATATCTGTTAAGATAAAAACTTTTTTTCTTTCTTTCTGGTTTTGGTAGTTTAACTTTGTAACTTTAGTTTCTATAAGGTCAACTGATAAGAATACGGTGATTTTGAAGAACGCCAATACTTGAGATGGGACAACAAAGGCAACTTGCTCTAACTACTAGGATCACCATCTTGTTGCTTGCTGAATAGCAATCAAATCTGAATGTGCACTCACAAGGAACCCGGAGACACACATAATCTTTCATTATACACAGGACCCAGAGGCAGCCAGCTACTCTAAAACCTGCTGGGAATCTTACATTTAGTACCATTTTCTACCAACACATTATACTATGGTATGAGCAGACTTGTGAAGCATTAAAAATCACTGAAGGCCAATCAAGTCAAACCTGTGCAGAGCCACATGAAGTCCCTCCAGGAGGTCTGAAAACTGGACACAATTCCTTCAAGTCCCTCCAAAGACTTTGGAGGCCTTGCAACTGTCGCTGTGTCCTCTGGGAACATTCCTGCCATCACTTCAAGAAGCCCTGGCTGCCTGCTAACAGGCCAAGTGAAAGTGAACTGAGGCAACTCACCGATATCCAACAGTTACTGCTGGGCATGTGAGGGAGGCTAGTCTGGCACACACATAGCTCAGGGAGTCCCCAGATGATGGCAATGGCGAGATTAAGCCCAGGGGAGATCAGCCAAGGTCCCCCTCAGCTGGATCAGCCCATACTGCAGAAGCTTGTCACAGCAATGGTGGCTGTTTGAAGCCACCATGCTTTGATGTTTTTGGTGATATCGCAGTGACTGAAATCAAGATAGCTATCTCTCACAAAGCCCACCCCCCCCACTGAGTGGTTTCCTAAACACACCAAAACATAACATAAACACTACAACTCCTCCCGCCCAAGCTCAACAGCCAACAGCTGGCGGGTCTGTATGTGCTAACAGTGCTTGTGTCAGAACTCACTCTGGGCATGTCTTTTGTCCCATGTGCCCATGCGACCTGGTTTCTCAGATTTGCACGAGTGTCGTGTTCCATTTCTGCTCAAATATAGCCTGGTTTGCGATCACCTTCTGTATCCCTAAAAAGATAAACAGAGACAGACGTCACCACTGTGTCCACAGGTCCTTTGGCTGAAAGTGCTTGTGTCTATGCCATCTCCGTCTGAGTCCTTACTGTGCTGAGCCACACTACAGCTGCCCGAAGGAGCACTCAGCTTGAGCTGGCATTCCTCTTGGAGGGATCAGTGACTGCCAACCACTGCACAGCTGGGAGCCAGGGTCAGCAGAGAGCTGCAGAGGAGCACCGGGGTCCAGAGCCCCAACAATGCAGCCTACTGACTCAGGGCAGCCTGGCCCAAGGGGCCCCCCTGAGCTGGTCCTCAAGGCCCTGGGCCTCTAACCAACCAAGTGGCTGTCCTGCCCATAGCCAGGTGTGAGGGACGAGGCAACCGGCACAGAGCCAGTGTGTTCTGGGAGAAGTTGCGCCACAGCCAGTGTGAGTTAAGATGGGGAGTAGGGCTTGGGCGTTCAGGGGCTTGTGTCAGGTAGAGGAGCCCCAGGCGGTGTGAGTAGGGGTGAGGCTTGCAATCAAGCAGGAGCTTTGGCAAGATCGCTCATGCGCAGCAGGGTCTTCCAAGTAGAAGGGTGTCAAGGGGGCCCCATACCACCTGCAGACCTGCTAGATGCCAGGGAGACATGGCTGCTTTTATTCAATGGATGAGCTCCCAAGACTGAGAGGCCAAGTGACTGGCCCGAAGCCATGCAGCCAAGGCCGAATACCACCCAGCTGACTGCCTGGGAAACTGGGTGTGAGACTGGAAGGTGCAGGTGGAGGCATCCGGAATCTACCTCAGTGGGCGAACAGGGGCGCCCCTCACTCCCTGGGTCCTGGAGCACCAGCTTGGATCAAAAGCAAGGTTCCTGGCTGGCGCTCCAGCCTCAAAGTACTGACAAAATCAGCCAAACAGTAGCCACAAGGTGCTGCTGAGTGCTGGGGGGGCTTGGGGCCTTAGATGGCAGCTTCCTAGGGCCTGGAGAGAAAGCAGGGGGCCTAGTAGGCGTCGTGTGTCTGGCACAGCAGTTAGGGGCCTAGTGTCACCAGGGCAGAGTGAGCTAGACAGAGGAGGGGGCGCCAGGCCGTGCCACCCTGTGCTGTTGCGGGGGGTGGGGTGGGGGGCGGGCGACGGAAAGCGGAATCATGCGCAGAGGAGCAGCCGTCGAGGCTAAGAGACAGCCAGTGCAGTTTCTGGAGAGCGCCTAATGGCGCCTGGGGGTGGGGACGGGGCAGTCAGGGCAGAGGGTAAAGGGTCTTTACCCCAGGCGCGCCCTCCGCCTCCCCCGTGTCTGGAGAACAAGCGGCGTGAGCGGTCTGTCACCGAACGCGCGCTTACGTCCCCTTTGCACGCTCCCAGCGGCGACTGAGCTCTTGATCGGGAGCTGTACGGACCGCGAGTGGCAGGTACTCAAATCCCAGCCGTTTACCCCTCTGGGGCTCCGCCTGCCTCTGCCCCTTCCCCTCTCAGGGCTTCAGGCTCCAACACACACGCTCACGTTCCGCTCAGCCAAACATCCTCCCCGCCAAAGCCCATTCTCCTTAACCCAGCCTCAGGTCACAAAATGCCTCCCCAGCCCCTCGCAGCCACCTCACCGCTCCGTAAGTCAGTCTCAGCTCTCCGGAGGTCGGCTACCGAAAGAACCTCACGCCAGCCACCGCCCCTTTCTCCTCCCGCGTGAGGCCAGAATCGGCAGAGCCTTCTCCATCCACTGGATTGGTTAGGCTCGGCTCTGGATTTACTAATCAGCGTGCAGTGTGATCTTTTCTCCCGCCCCCACCCCATGGCCGGAAAACTGCCGGGTTGGTCCCACCCAATCCAAGTATGCACCAATGGGGAATGGCGGCGGCAGGCAGACCACCAATGGAGAACGGGGACTCGCGCGTGCGCGCGGGGAATGATGGGAACGACGCCGAGTAAATGTGTACGTTCGTTGCCGTAACAACAGTCCATAGAGTCCGTCAGCTATGGTGAGTAAAGTGGTGGTGGCCCTCATACTGAGGCCAGTGGCCACGCCGCCTCTCCCGCGCGTTCCTGAGCTTCAGCGCGCCCTTCTGTCCTCGAGCTTTGTACCGGAAGGGTAGGGTCGAGACGCCAACCGCCCCGCTAGATCTCGCTTCTCTCCTCTTCCTCCCTGTGCCCACTGTCGGCCCGACATTCTCTTCGGAATCCCCAGGATCCGGGGCCTCCTCGGCCCCCTGAGTGACTGTCCCTTGGCTCGGGTGAACCCTATTTTCCGCAGACTTCGACCCTATTCAGACCCTAGCTTATTGGCAGTCTCGCTCTACCAAAGTTTCCGCTCACAGAGCTGGGGGTGGGGGGTTATATTCTTACTTAACACGGATTTTAAGCTTTAAATATAGACCTGGCTGAACCGTTATGAACTTTTTGAAGAAGTCACAAACGTGCCTAGTGGGTTTACTTGTAGTGATTCTATGAGAGAATCTAAATCATGATCAGTTAGTCATATTTGACTAAATGTGTAAGTAACCAGGAGGTCTGAGCGCTCAGAGAAAATCGGAGTGCTGCACGCGGGTGGGCATTGCCAGCATGAGGATCCCCCAGTTCATTAGCTCCCTCCAGGGGTGATTTTCAGTAAGAAGTGTGCAGAACTTCAAGGAATTCCCTTCGCCTCTAGAAACAATAGTAAATAAGAGGTTGGAGGGGAGGAGGTTTGAAGCTCCTCCGGGTGCCTTTGATAGTTCTCTGCAGAACCAGCTAACACTTGTTAAGTAATCGTGCTCTCTTGGGCGTGGTTCTTAGCACCAGTGCAAGGGTGAGGACATTGAAAGGTTCACTGGCTTTGTCCTGCCCACAAAGATAGTAAGCAAGTCTGGCTCTCCTGTTAAGCAAAGCTTTGGAATTGGCTAGTCGTCACAGTAGAATAGATACCGTTTTCATAAGGTCCCTGGGTGGTGCATATGGTTTATGCTCATCTGCTAACCCTGTGCAGGGTCGCTATGAGTCGGGACCAGCTCGATGGCACTTAGTAACAACTAACCTTAAGATTGGTGGCAGGACACCCCCTCCCCCCCCAGCAGCACTGTGGAAGAAAGCCTCAGTCTGCTCAGTCAAGATGACAGCCAAGAAAACCCTGTAAAGCAGTTCTACTGTGTAGCACATGGGGTCGCTGTGAGTCAGTGGGTTGGTATTTTGGGTTTTATGGTTGTCCATAACGATCTCAGGGGCCCTGGTGGCCCATTGCAGTAAGTATTGGGCTGCTGACCACAGGGTAAGCTGTTCCATGGGAGAAAGATGAGATTAGGTCACCAGCTGGTCCATGGGAGAAAGATGAGATTAGGTCATCTCCAGTAAAGATTTATAGTTTGAGAAACCCTAAGGAGCAGTTTTCCTCTGTCCTACAGCGTTGCTAGGAGTGAGCACCCAGAATTGACTGGAAGGCAGTGGGTTTGTTTTTAGCTTTGGTGACTATCAAATGTGAACTGTTGACTGTATTACTTACTGCCCTCCCCTCCCCAACAAGTCCTTGTGCCCACTCCTCATGTGTTTGTGTGTCCAAAGGCTTCCAGCTTTAAGAAGGCTAGCGTGGCATCAACTTCAAGCCAACGAAAGCGGATGAGCTCCAAGCCTGACATCAATGATGAGCAGAAACAGGAAATCCGTGAAGCTTTTGATCTCTTTGATACAGATGGGACTGGCACCATCGATGTCAAAGAGCTTAAGGCAAGCTCTCTACCCTCCTGCTGAAAGTGCCCTTGTCTTCCTCGCCTCTTTACCAGCTCCTGGCCTTCATTTGCATCAATGCCCTACCCTTATTTCCTGTCCCAAATTGCAGGGGAGGACAAACTGGTGGGGTTTTTTTTTCCCCCCTCCTGTTTTTACCTCTAGTGTTATTTCATAAAATTCATAGCAAATATCATTTAGATCAATGTTCCTCAGTCATATAAGAAGTATCATATCAGATGCTTCTTAATGCTATCAGGACTGTCGCTTTTACTCCTGCTGAGTTTGAATTTACATATTGAGATGACACCTGCTTTCATTGTAGGTGGCAATGCGGGCCCTGGGCTTTGAGCCCAGGAAAGAAGAGATCAAGAAAATGATCACTGAGATTGATAAGGAAGGTACAGGAAAAATGAACTTCAATGACTTTTTGACGGTGATGACTAAGAAGATGGTAAGTTAGCTAAGATCCTCAGCATGTTGTTCATCCAGAATGGTGCATGAATCTGAACCCAGATAGGGAAATCGCTTATCTGGTAAAAGATAGGCCTTCACCTTGACAACAAGATGACTTAGGCACTACTTGGTTTTCTTCAAGGCCAGAGTCAAGTAGAAGTCACTTTGCCTTATGTGCACTAGTAAGACACTGCTGTCACTTTTGTCCTGTGATCTTTCCCCAATTGAGAGGTGAATGTCACAACTACAAACGCTTTGAAGCTATACCCACCTGTACACCTGGAAGCACCATTCATTTTCACACAATACGAAGTACCTACCTCCTACGATCTCATGCCTTCATTTCAGATTAAGTCCCCTTCCAAACTATGCCCTCATTCCAGTGTTCATGAAAGTCTGTAGACTTTACAGTTGAGAATTCTGCTCTCTCGGGTTTTCCGTTCTGCGCAGCCTCAGAGTCACAGAGTCACCTGTGACCCTGTGGTTTTTCAGTGCTTCCAAGGTTGAGTTTATCCAGCCTGGGCCCAAGAGGTCAAGTGAACATAGACGTCACCTCACCCATCTACGTCACTCCTGAGTGGTTTCATTGGACCACATCCTGTTTTCTCAGGTCCCCAGTACATCTCTGTGATCTGATAACAAGTATGGGGGCCCTTTTTCCTCCCTGCCCACCTACCAGCCATCTTCTTTTGTCTGTCACTTACGGCTGAGATTCTAGCATCATTCCTATAGAAGATTCCTGGTCCAGCTGCTTAAGGAGTGTATTTTCCCTTATTTTAATTCTGCTCTCACATTTGAAAAATGAATCATGTTTCTTCTTTGGTGTGGACACACAGAATGTTTTAGGTCCAGTCCTTTTATGTTTCCTTCTTCACCTGAGTTTGTCATAATTTTCTGGTGTGTTTCCTCTTTTACTTCCTTGGAGGTGGTTTGATCTCCTGTGATGCGGGTCCTATGCCATAAAGGTTTTCAGTCGGATTGCATGGTGAAGAGAAGCGGGGGTGGATGGGGCTAGGGGATGAATCCAAGAAGGTAGTCCCCTATTCTGAATAAGAGAAAGAGGGGCAGTATATGTCACTGTGCTGAACAGTTAAACCTGGGTGACCACACAGGCCCACAGCCCCACCTGTTCAGATAAATCCTTGTGCCCACTGCTCATGCTGTCGTGGCATACACTCTCTACTTCTCTAGTACGGCTCTGACCGAATACCTACCCCAAGTGGGGGACTTTCACAAACAGACATTTCTTCTCTCCCAGTTTATGAGGCTAGACATCGGAGATTAGGCTGATTGGGAGATCTTCCTCTGCTCTCTCCCTGCTTGCTTCAGCTCTCTTTCAAAAAGAGTTTGGACTCAAGAGTCCTCCTGAACCAGTCCTGGCTCATGAACATGACAAAGCAAACCCCCAAGAGGGATCCTAGTCACAGGTCTAGGGGTTAAGATTTACCTACTTTGGGTTACAATTCTATTCATAGTAGACCCAGAGCAGACACCTCTTCCTTCTGAACTCTGAGCCAGATGGTGAGCAGCTGTCACTTGGTTAGAAAGTGGAGGCCGAAGTGGACTTCCTCAGACTGAATCCAATTCCAGGCTCAAGTGAGGTGATTGCAGAGGAGGAAGAGTGTGTCCTGGGGGGCTGTGGGAGGAAGTGATGCAATAAATGCTTCACTCATGAGTGCTTCTGTTCTTGTTAAGTCTGAGAAAGATACCAAAGAAGAAATCCTGAAAGCTTTCAAGCTCTTTGATGACGATGAAACTGGCAAGATCTCTTTCAAAAATCTGAAACGCGTGGCCAAGGAGTTGGGCGAGAACCTCACTGATGAGGAACTGCAGGTCTGTACGGTCTGGAGCTGACCCCAGAATTCGGGGCCGCAGAGCCTCTTCTGAGTTCCCTTTTCTCTGCTGCCCACGTAATGCTGCTCTACGAAACCTCTGACCCGGACCCCCCAAACCTCCCTTCCACAAAAAAAAGCACACTTGTGGACAATTCCACTCACTGTTTTTGGTTTCAGAACCCCCCTCCGCCCCCAATCCCTTGCAGAATGATCTAGGCAGACTCTTTCGGATGGTATGTGAGAGAAAGGAGGTCTGGGCTATCCGCAAACCTTCCTGGAACCGCACAGTTAGAGAGGACAATGAGTGACTCCTTTGTCTAGTCACGCAGCAGCATTAGAAGCCTCGTGCTTAATTGCCTTGGGATTGAGTTTCTGCATTAATGTAACGTAGCTCCTTACTGTCACACAGGAAATGATTGATGAGGCGGATCGAGACGGTGACGGTGAAGTTAGTGAGCAAGAGTTCCTGCGCATCATGAAGAAGACGAGCCTTTACTAAAACAGCCTCCACCCTCCTGGCAGGCACGCATAACTCCAGCCTGTGGGACCGTCTGAACACCAACCCCCCAGAGCTATAGAAGCAACCTCGATTCTTTTCTCCCTTTGACAGAGTGGTCTTTGATGTTCACGTCTGTGTCAAATGACCCATGGATAGTTTATGTCCCCCTAAACAGAGCTCGAGCTCATAAGAACAGAGCACACGGAGAAGAGGGTCCCAAGGTTGCTGCCCACTCGCCCTTCGGCCTGGCCGGGTTTCCCTCTTCTCATGCATTGCCACGCCCCTCCCAACCTGGATAGCTCCGTAGACAAGCACAGGCCATCCCCCATCGCCACTCTGCTGGTTCTGGGTTTTAGTTGACAGCAGACCGTCATTCTGTCTTTTATAAAATCTGGTGATGTCACTCACTGGAGGTGTGTTTTTGTGCTCTTTGTTTTGTCTTTAAAATACAATCTTATTTGGAGTGTTTGTTTTCCTAGGACAGGTTCTTGAGCCTTGCCCCTGCAATCAGCCCTCTGAACCACTGTGTTGAAGGAAGGCTGCTAGATAGAAAAATCCCCTCAGCTCAAGTCAGCAATGGAAGTAAAGCTTCACCACATTGCTGGCAAGGATTGGTTCTTGCCTTGAAGAACCAGGTGTTTGTAAAACATGCAGAATGTCCATTTCCTCTCAGCCATCTGTTGAAGTTAGCTACCTGGCAAGTTAGTTCACTCCTAGCATCTCATAGGAGCTTTGCAGTTGAATCCAATTGAGCCGCCCTGGCCAGCCCCACTCCTGGCCCAGAGCAGCTGGAAGGAACCAGCAAGAGGTGCAAGCCCCAGTGGGTGGGAAGTGGAAGACAGCAACAAGGATGGGGTGCTCATGCAGCCTGACTCCCTAGGACTTCTTGGTGGAGTCGGTTCCAACTCATAGTGACCCTGTACAGGGTTTCCGAGGCTTTAAATCTTTACGGGAGCAGAAAGCCTCATCTTTCTCCCGCGGAACTGCTGACCTTAGGTTAGTAGCCCGATTCGTAACCACTACGCTACCAGAGCTCATTGGACTTCTTCGTATGCGGTCATTTGTGTGGGCATTGAAATTCCAGTTACATTGAACATGCTGTGTACCCAGCAACCCCTCCCAAGGGGCATGTTGGAGAGCCCTGGGCCTCCTCCCCAAAGACAGGCAGCATCCAAGACTTATCCACACCACCCATATGAGTTCTGTGAACCACAGGGGACCCAGGCATCTCCACCTGCCTTCTCACATGGTCCCACTGGTCCTGGGGGCAGGGGTGGGGTGACCTCCTATTTTCTTGATGGGCCTTGGGTTCCTTGTGTGTGTGCCATGTGTAGCCACGTGCTTCAGTCTGAATCGATGGGATCTAATGGAATCCTACAGAAAGGACCTGACTTTGAAAGTGCTCGTGAAGTGGGTGTTGCAGAAATGCAAGTTCTTACACTTATTCCTTGGTTTGTGGTTCTCATGTCAGCCTTGTTAAATGAAGACATGGCACCAAATTTAGAATGAACCAGAGACAACAGTCCTACTTCTGCCCCATGCTGTGGTGCTGTTTTTCTATCACAGGGACGTAATCTGATTGAAGACTAGGCCCTCTCTCCTACTTCACTAGAAGCCTCCTTATCTTCTCTCACTTAATGTTCCCATAAATGAAGAAAGTTTCCAGGGCTCTTGGGGAGAGTGGCAGGTACCACATGGAGGACTAACAGAAAGTGCTCCCCAGCAGCCATGGGAAGGTTGGTTTGTGGTTATTCAGGGGAGGGGATGGGGACAGAACTACAGGGCTGGAACCAGGAGGTGGAAGGGAGTTGGGGTGAAGGAGTAGAGGTTAGTGGAGGCTGGTTTCCGAGGGACTGGCCCTGGGAGTTGAAGGATATGGAAGAAGGTGGCAGAAGAGGCACAGAGGTCAGTCCATGTGGGGCTGGACCATAGAAGGGGAGGGAGCAGGCTGTGGATCATGATGGCAGTTTGTCGTGCTGTGGTAGCTTGTGTGTTGCTGTGATTCTGGAAGATCTGTCACAGGTATTTTGAATACCAGCAGGGTCACTCATGGTGGACAGGTTTCAGCTGAGCATCCAGAGCAAGACAGACTAGGAAGAAGGAAAGACGGACAGCATCTGAGTGTTTTGCCAATGAAAACCTTTTGAATGGTAACAGGACATTGTTAGATATAGTGCCAGGAAGAGGTGAAAACATGCTGAAGAGCACCAGAATATTGTCAGCTAGTTTGGCCGAAGATGAGCCCCTTAGGCTGGAAAGCACTCAAAATATGACTGGGGAAGAACTGCTTCCTCAAAATAGAGTTGACCATGATGACACCAATGGAGTAAAGCCCTCGGGACCTTCATTTGCTGATGGGGCACAACTCAAAATGGGAAGAAATCGCTATTAATATTCATCAATACTCAGAACATGGAATGTACAAAGTAAAATAATCTAGGAAAATTGGACATTGTCAAAAATAAAATGGAATTCATAAACATCAATATCCTGGGCATTAGTGAGCTGAAATGGACTGGTTTTGTCCATTTTGAATCCGACAATCATACAGTTTACTATGCAGGGAATGACACATTGAAGAGGAATGGCATCACACTAGTCATTAAAAAGAACATTTCAAGATCTATCTTGAAGTTCAACGTTGTCTGTGATAAGGAGAATATCCATATGCCTACAAGGAAGACCAGTTAATATCACCATTATTCAAAGTTACCCACCAACCACTAAAGCCAGTGATCATGCAATAGAATTCTACCAACTTCTTCAATCTGAAATTGATCAGACATGCCATAAAGATGTATTGATAATTACTGGTGATTGGAATGCAAAGGTTGGAAACAAAGAGGATCAGTAGTTGGGAAATATGGCCTTGGTGATAGGAATGATGCTGGAGATCACATGATAGAATTTTGCAAGACCAATGACTTCTTCATTGCAAATGCCTTTTTAAAACAACATAAAAGATGATGAACACATGGACCTCACCAGGTGGAGCGCTCAGAAATCAAATCAACTACATCTGTGGAAAGAGAAGATGGAAAAGCTCCATATCATCAGCCAAAACAAGGCCAGGAGCAGACTGTGGAACAGACCATCAACTGCTCATATGCAAAATGAAGACTGAAGATGAAGAAAATTGAAACAAGTCTATGAGAGCCACAATATGACCTTGAACGTATCCTACCTGAATTTAGAGATCATTGGAAAAACATATTTGATGCATTAGACACTAACAATCAAAGATCAGAAGAGTTGTGGGATGACATCAAGAACATCATACAGGAAGAAAGCAAAAGGTCATTCAGTAGACAAGAAAAGAGCACAATGGAATGAATGTCAGAAGAGCCTTTGAAACTTGCTCTCCAGCATAGAGATGCTAAAGCCAATGGAAGACATGAGGAGGTAAAAGAGCTGACAGGCGGTTTCCACTCATAGTGACTTGTATAGGGTTTCTGAGGCTGTAGAGCTTTACATTATCAGAAAGTGGGTTAGCAGGCCAATGCTTATCCTACCAAGTCACCAGCTCTCCCTGGTATAGCTGTTAGACTTCCCAAAGAAGTGCTTACCCAATAAAAATTGTATTTTTTGTCTTCCCAACCATCATAGATTTTTAGAAACTCCAACAACAATAGTTATACCATGAGGGAGTGAATTGTCCCTCTCCCTCCACCAAGCCCTGATACCTGTGAATGTGACCTTGTATGCAAATAGGGTCTTTGTAGAACGTTACCAGTTGACAAGAGGTCAAGGAGCCTTGGTAACACAGTGGTTTAAGTGCTGAACTACTTATTGAATGGTTGGCTGTTCTAATCCAGCAGTCACTCTGCGGGAGAAGGATGAGTGCCTCAGGAACTCTATAGAGTAGTTCTGCTGTGTTCTATCCGTTGGAGTTCACTTGATGGCAGTGATGGTAACATGAAGTCGAACTGGAGTGCTCCACACTCTCCTTCATTTCAACTGTCTCAGCTTCGCAGTCTCCATGACAGAAGTCACTGGAACAGGTGTATCATAGCCAAAATTATCAGTGTGTCTTGGCCACAGCTATGCAGTAGGGACACATCTTTGAACAAATGGCCATCAGCGGTCATCCCTTCCACTCCCCCACCCCCTACAAACGCTCACAGGGGCTCTCAGAGCCTCGCTCTCTGAACTCAGTGTAGTGTCTGGATTTTGAATCTTGTTCTCTAGTTTCTTTCCACTGAGCCCCACCCAACTTTCTCCTGACTGTCTTTCACTTTCATCTTTGTGACTGCTGCCATTTAGAGACTCGAGGTCATTTTCATTTCCTTTCTCCCCTTTGCCCTAAACATCTAGTAAGACATCAAGACTTTTCCTATAGCTATCATTCAGATCCACCCTTCCCTTTTAATTTCCAAAACCACCATTTCAATCCAAATCTGGATTGCTAGAATGTCTTCGGAGCTGCGTTTTCAGTTCTGTCTTTTCACAAGAAGATGCATGGTTCTTAGAGTCAACTTTCAGCTCTTCTCCTCAGCTGCTGTGATCTTAGAAGAAATTAGGTTCCCCTGGAGTCTAAGATTCCTCATCTATTACACAGGGATGCTTTGAAGTCAATTGAACCCAACAACTGTTCAGTGCCACTATTGTGTCTGAGCCTGGTGGGCACCTGCTCCTGACTGCTGTCAATCACCCTGGTTCTCATGCTTCTATAATCCGGACGCCAGAAGAACAAACAAATCTGTATTGGGAGAAACCCAACCAGAACGTTCTTTGGAGGCCAAGATGGCCAAACTTCGTTTCTCATACTTTGGACATGTTATCAGGAGGGACCAGTCCCTGGAAAATAACATCCTGTTTGGTAAAGTAGAGGGTCAATGACAAAGAAGAAGACCCACAAATGACATGAATTGGCACAGTGGCAGCAGCAATGCATCCAAAGGTAACAATTGTGTAGGTGGTGCAGGACCGGACAGTGTTTCATTCTATTGTGCATAGAAATATAGGAGTCGAAGGTACCTAACAACAACAACAACAACAACAAAAACTACAGATCAGCTAAGTCCAGTTCCATCTGGAATTCCCAGACAGCAGGCATGCAGATACAGCTGTGACCACTAGGTGGCGTATCAGGATTAGAAGCCATAGGCAGCGCTACAAAATCTTCTGGAGACCTGCTTGTTGAGATTGACTCATTGTTGTTGTTAAGTGTTATGGAGTCAGTTCCACCCATGGTGACTCTGTATAGGGTTTCCGAGGCGCAGCTGGTGAGCTTGAACCGCCGACCTTGTAGTTCAAACAGCTTTGCAGTCTGTTGCATTGACCCACATTACCACACCAGGATTCCACTGACTCCATTGTCTGTCAGACAGAATAAAATGACTCCATAGGCTGTGGGCTAATGCACTGGACTGCAAACTCAGTTAGAAGTGCATGAAATCCCATACAGGGTCGCTATGGCTCGACGGCACTTAACAACAGCAACAACAAACTTTTCAAGGCTGTAAATCTGCACAAGAGCAGACTGCCTCATCTTTCTCCTGCGGAGTGGCTTCTTGAACCACAGACCTTTGGGTAAGCAGCCTAGCCTTTATTAGGGAGCCTGGTGGCCCAGTGTTGAAGTGCTCAGTTGCTACCAAAGAAGTTATCAAGCAGTCACACTGGAGATCCTGACAGTCTGCTCCTGGAAATATGACAGCCAAGTAAGCCGTATGGAGCAAGTTCTACTTTGTTACCTGTGGGTCAGAACGCACCCAGCAAAATGACTTCTCTTGGCAGTCTTGCAGAGTGTGCCCTTTGGGTGTTTAAGTGATTATGTATTCTTGAGTGTTTTGGTGTAACACCCCAAAAACAGAGGGAATGGAAGCAAATACTGTTGACTGATGATGCATGGAGGAGATTGTAATCAGTGCAATGAAACAATGGTGTAAAGCTGATGTTCTTCCATATAAATTATCATTCAATTCACAATAAACACTTTAAAAAAAAAAAAAAAAAAGGCTCCTCTCACTTCTACAGCCTTCTGCTCTGGCAACTGAGAGAGTAAAGTGTAATCTGAGTACCTCACATGCAATAGGAGTTTAGTGACCCATGCATAGGAATAGAGCTCTCTGATGGGCGGTGGAGGGTCCATGGGACAAGCAACGCTGAACACAGTATCTCCCGTCAGTTGTGTGAACTTGCCAGTGTGACTTTACTTCGGTGGTTATAAATATTGTTGTTGTTAGGTGCTGTCTAGTTGGTTACAACGTATAGCTACCCCATGCACAACAGAAAACAATCTCACAGTTATTGCAATGCTTGAGACCATTGGTGCTGTCACTGTACCTATCCATCTTGTTGGGGGTTGGGGGGTCTTCCTCTTTTTCGCTGACCCTCGACTTTACCAAATATGATATCCTTCTCCAGGGACTGCTCCCTCCTCATAACTTGTCCAAAGTATGAGAGATGAAGTCTGTCCATACTGGCTTCCAAGGAGCACTCTGGTGTGCTTCCTCCAATATTTGTTTGTTTTAGCAGTTCATGGCATTTTTAATATTCTTCTCCAAGACCATGACTGAACTGCACCAGTTCTTCTATGACCTTCCTTATTCACTGCCCAATTTTCACATGCATATGAGGTTATTGAAAAAAGCATGACTTGGGTCAGATGCAAGGCTAGCTAGTCCTTAAACTGGCATCTTTGTTCTTCACCACTTTACAGAGGTCTTCTGCAGCGGATTTGCCTAATGCTGTATGTCATCTGAGTTCTTGACTGCAGCTTCCATGAGTATTGGTCAACGGACCCAAGCAAAATGAAGTCTTTCACGACCTCAATCTTTTTGCCTTTTATTTTGATACTATCTATTAGTGCAGTGGTGAGGATGTTCATTTCTTTACGTACTGAAAGCTGTGGCCTTTGATCTTCGTCAGTAAGTATTTCAAGTCCTTTCAGCAAGTAAGGTTGTATCATCTGTATATCACAGGGTGTTAATGACCTTTGCTCCAATCCTGACGCCACGTTCTTCTTCATATAATCCAACTTCTCAGATCATTTGAGTTTATTGTGCAAGGTGAAATAATTATGTAATCAAATGATTGATTATTTGGTTACTATGTAAGCTCAGCATACAGATTGAATAAAAATGGTGAAAGAATACAACCCTGGTTCACGCCTTTCCTGATTTTAAAGCATTCAGTGTCTTCTTGTTGCAGTTTTAAAGATTGCCTCTTGGTTTACGTTCAGGTTCCTCACAAGCACAATGAAGTGTTCTGGACTACCCTTCTTCGCAATGTTATCCATAGCTTGTCATGATCCACACAGTTGACTGAAAGCCTTTGTATAGTCAATCAAGCACAGGTAAACACCTTTCTGGTATTCTCTGCTTTCAGCCCAGATCCATCATCTGACATCAACAATGATATCCCTCATTCCACGTCCTCTTCTGAATCCAACTTGAGTTGCTGGCAGTTTCCTGTCGATGTACATACAGTTGCTGCCGTTCTTGAGTAATCTTCAGCAAGAAAATTCTTGCATGTGTTAATAATGGTATTGTTCAATGACTTCCACATTCTGTTGAGTCTTTGGAATGGGCACAAATATGGATCTAATCCAATTGGTTGACTAGGTAGCTGTCTTGCAAAGTTCTTGGCATAGATGAGTGAGTGACTCCAGTGCTGCATTAGTTTGTTGTTTGAAAGATTTACACTTGTATTCCATCAATTTCTGGAACCTTGTTTTTTGCCCATGACTCCTGGTGTGGCACTGTGGGTTAATGTGCTGAATGGCAAGGTTAGTTTGAACCAAAAGGTTGGTGTTTCAAGCTCACCAGCTGCTCCTTGGAAACCCTGTGTAGGGTCACTACGGGTCAGAATCGACTTGACGGCACTTACTGACAACAACAGCAACAAAAAGTCATTGGGCCCACAAAATTCTACCATGCAATCTCTAGCATCATTTCTATCACCAAGGCCAGATTTTCCTAGCTTTGTTTCTTCCTCTTTGTTTCCAACCTTCACATTCCAATCGCCAGTAACTGTCCATCATCTTGATTATGTGTGGTCAATTTTGCACTGAAGATGTTGGTAGAATTCTTTAATTTCATCATTGACTTTAGTGGTTGGTGCATAAATTTGAATAATACTGGAATTTACTGGTCCTCTTTTAGGTGTATGGATATTGTCCTCTCACAGACAGCATTGTACTTCGATTGATGTTAAATGCTGTCGAGTTGGTTCCGACTTATAACAACCCTGTATAGGATTTCCTAGGAGCGGCTGGTGGGTTTGAACTGCCACCTTGCAGGTCAAATTCACCTTGCAGTCCAGTGCTTATCTTACAGTGCCATATCAGGACTCTTGTACTTCAATATAGATCTTGCAATGCTCTTCTAGAGTACGAATAAACAAAACCATAGCGGCCCTCTATAGAGTTTCTGAGACTGTTCATCCTCACAGGAGGATACGACCTCATCTTTCTCCCATGTAGTGGCTGGTGTCTTTGAACTGCCAGCCTTGTGGTTAGTAGTCCAATGCCTTGGCTCCTGAATATAACATGCCCTTTCTCATCTTTCTCATGTGAGTTCTGTAACTACTGCACCACACGAGCTCCTTCATCTGGGGCGCAGTGAGGATATTCACTGTGTCCTGAGAGGGCTCCCAAACAGCCTTGGAGTATGGTGACGAGGGTGCTCTGGTGGTGGTAGTGGTGGTGGTGGTGGTGGTTACGTTTTGTGGAGTCATTTCCAACTCATGGGGACCCTAAATAGGGTTTCTGAGGCTGTAAATCTTTACAGGTGCAGAAAGCCTCATCTTTCTCCCGAGGAGCAGCTAGTAGATTTGAACTGCTGACCTTGTAGTTAGCAGCCCAACACATAAACCATAACTCTGGCAGAGCTCCAGAAGAAGGTGCTATGGTGTCGAGAGTCCTGGTAAAGCAACCAGGGGTAGGCACTGTGGACGGTTGAGGAAGTCCACCTGAAAGAGAGGGAAATGGCATTTCTGCATTTCTGAGTGTGTGGACTGAAGCCTGCGGACCCGCTTGCTGTCTGGGTTTATCGAGCGTCCACAGCTCCATTGCACATTTTCTGTCTCCTGAGAGAAGAGCACGTGCCTTGGGCTTCTTTGTAGCAGCCAAAGCTCGGTCCACAGTGAGACAGTCTCATGGTTTTGATCCTGTAGCAAGGACACATGAACT
>NW_006408819.1:184459-191904 GCF_000296735.1 Chrysochloris asiatica
TGTGCCGTGGAGTCGGTTCCGACTCATAGCGACCCTACACAGGGTTTCCGAGGCTATAAATCTTTACGGGAGCAGACCGCCTCATCTTTCTCCCGTGGATTTACACCCTTGGAAACCCTGTACAGGGTCCCTATGGGTCGGAACCGACTCGACGGCACTTAACAACATTAACAGCAATAGCAACAACTATATATCCTGGTGTGGCGCTGTGGGTTAATGCGCCAGACTGCAAAGCTGTTTCAACTGCAAGGTTGGCGGTTCAAGCTCACTCGCTGCTCCTCAGAAACCCTACACAGGGTTGCTATGGGCTGGGATCGACTCGACAGCACTTAACAACAGCAACAACAACATATATATATGTATATACTTCCCCCCGTTTTCAAATCTTTTTTTCCTCTCTCTTCTTTTTTTCTTGCTTTTTTATCCCCCCCTTTCCCTTTCATTTATTCATTTGCAGTAATGTTCCCAAAGGTTTGTCCTAATGACACGTTTTTTCATTGCAGTAAAATACTGGTATATATCACATAAAATTGCCATTGTAACCGTTTGTAAGCATGTGATGCAACAGCATTCATTGCATTCACTATGTTGCACAATCATCAACATTCATCTCCCAAAGTCTCCCTACATAGATACTCAGCACCCTTTAGTTAACAGCTCCCCTTTCCCACTCTCCCCAGCCCCTGCCAACCGCTAATCAACAACTGTCTCTAAGTATTTGTGTATTCTAGAGATTTCATATAAGTGGACTCAGACAGAATTTGTCCTTTTGTGTCTGACTTACTGCACATTTTCAAGGTTCATTCATGTTGTAGCAAGTCTCAGGGTCCCATTACTTGTTATAGTGAAATACCACCCCATTGTATGGATGGGCCACCTTGTGTTTATCCATTTATCTGTTGGTGGACACTGGTTTTCTTTCCACCTTTTAGTTAATGACATTAGTATTTGGCTGAACATTGGTGTACCCGTGGCTGTGTGAATCCCTGTATTCAAGTCTTTGGGGAATATACCTGGGAGTGGAATTATTGACTCATATGATCATTCCATGTTTAACTTTTTCAGGAATTTGTTGTTGTTGTTAGGTGCCATTGAGTCAGTACCGACTCATAGTACAACAGAACAAAACACTGCCTGGGCCTGGGCCAACCTCCCAATTTTCAGGAATAGTTAACCTATTTCTGACAGTGACTGTACCACTTTACTGTTAGAACACCAATGTATAAGAATTCTCATTTCTTCACACTCTCAGAACATTGAATATTTTACTCTTGAAAAATTATTGTAGTCATCCTAGTGGGTGTGCTGTGGTATCTCCTGATGAGTAATGATGTGGAGCATCTTTTCATGAGCTTATAGATCTTCTTGGAACAAATGTCTAGTCAAGTCCTCTGCCCATTTTCAAACTGGGTTGTTTTCCTTTTTCTTGCTGTGTTGGGTTCTTTTGTCCATTCTGGATGTAAAATGGATGAGAACATGGCTCCCACCTAGTCTCTCCCCTTCTGTAGCTGGTCTGTTCCCTTTTATGCCCGACTCCTTTGCAGCTGTGGCTCATTTTCCTGGCCTGGATCCCTCTTTTACGGAGGAACTGTTTGTTCCCCCAAGTGTTTTGGTCAGAGATGCACACAGCAATGTTGTGGTAGCACTTCTTCAACTTAGGGACATGTGGTGTCCCCTGAAGGTTCATAAACACAAGGTCTGTGCAGTGTCGCTGCCTCAAAGCTTTTCTCTTGTCTGTATGTGTTTGGGAGGGCATCTCTTTGTGAGATGTAGATGTAAGACATTATTGGTGCAACCCTTCACACCAAGAAGTCCAGAAGCGGCAGTGATGAATCCAAAGCTAGAAAGAGCCTCTGCAGGTTGTTATTGGTGTGGATGTTGTTTTTAATCTGGCACATGTAGTTTAAGAATAATGCTTTCATCATGAACCTGGCTAGAGGCTCAACAAATATCTGAAAGAGTCTCTGGACTTCTGGGATTCCATTATTGCCTCTGCCCCAGCAGCTTACCTAATGTCTGGTGCCTGGCTTGTTCCATCTGTCAAATGGGAGCTATTTATAAACCCTAACTTAAAGATGGTTATGACGATTAAACGAGTTAATAGGTCTAATGAGTTTCTAACAGGCCCTGACACATGGTTCTTGTTGCTCTTACTTGCTGTAGACTTGGACCTGACTTACTGTACAGTTCTGTGGAGCACCATTCTACTCTGGTACACAGGGAGTCACCTGAGTCAGGTGAGACTTAGACTTAGCGACAATGGGTTTATGTTTCTTTGGGTTCATAGACATAGGATGGGCAAAGACTTCAGGGTCTCAAGCAAACTGGGAGAAGGAGTTCTGGGTAAAGTCCATTGTTGCAGCCACGGTGTAATTTAAGTGCCTTCCAACCTAGGACATGCATCTTCCAGCTCTAGATTAGACAGTATTCTGTTTTGATTCATAGCATTTTAATTAAGGAATTGTTAGAAGTAAGTCAACAAGCCTTTTTTCTTACTAGTAGGTTTTGGTCAGGAAGGCCCACTGTGGGTGATCTGGCTGCTCTGTGACATTCAGTGGCATTGCTTCCATCATCATATCTACTGACACATGGATGTCCACAGATATTTATTAAAGGGATACACTTAAAATTTGCCAGCACCTAGACTAGAGGGTTTAAGGAGCCCTGATGGTGCTGTGGGCTGTTTAGCACAAAGTTGGCGGTTCAAACCCACCAGCTGCTCTGTGGGTGGAAGATGAGGTTTTCTGCTCCCATACAGATTTACAGTCTCTGAAATCCTCAATAGGGTGGCTAGGAGTCAGAATCGACTTGGTGGCAGTGTTTCTTTTGGTTTCAACTATAGATAGGGTTCAGGGGTTTATTAACCCTAGCATTACAGCAAGGGTCCCTAACCTGGAACACTTATTGCCGTGTCTGTGAACCACCCCAGCAGGCTCTCAAAGCTCCTGAAAACCAATAGCCCCTGCCATCGAGTTGATTCCAACTCACAGTGACCCCGCAGGACAGAGCAGACCTGCTTCCCAGGATTTCTGAAGCTGATCATCTTTGGGATAGCAGACTGGCTCATCTTTCTCCCTAGGCGATATGGCTGGGGGATGAGAACTACAGACCTTTGGTTTTGTAGCCCAATGCTTAACACACTGCATCTCTAGAATCCATAAACTTCCTGACAGAGCATGCTGATTTTGTGGATATGTGCAAATACACAATTTTCCTCGTAAGAAGTTTTCCATAGACTTGTCATCAGATTTGGTTAAGGGACTCTGGAACTGAGCACCATCATTTGGGGGCTTGGAGAGACATATCCAAACCTAGCTCATGGTACATGTGGGGTGGAATGGAGCACCTGGTTTTGGCATCATCTATCCACACTGGTGCCTTTGTGATGTTCCTGTTTCCTGTATCTGCCTGCCTATTTTCCAGGGAGACAGCTCTAGCAGCAAGATAAGGATTTTCACAGGGACTGCAACTATGGTCTCAAACATAGCAACGCTTTGAGGATGCTGCAGAACCTGGCAATGCTGGAAACAACTCAATGGCACCTAACAACAACAAAGGGATAGTAAAGGATTGTTGCTGTTGTTAACTGCCATTGAGTCAGCTCTGACCCATAGCAACCCTGTATAGGGTTTCTGAGGAGCAACTGGTGAGCTTGAACCACGACTTTGCAGTTCAAACCGACTTTGCAGTCCAGCTTCGGAACTCACAGCACCACAGAGGTCGTGACATTGAGTAAACACCTGAAGAAAGGAAACTAGCCTAGCAGACATCTAGAGGATGTGGAGAGAAGAGCATGTGGAGAGAAGAGCATGTGGAGAGAAGAGCAAATGCACACGCTTGAGAAACAGTGAGGCGGCCAATGTGCAAAACGGCAGAAGACGAAGCAGAGGTTGGGTCAGGTAAAGTTTAGTAAACCGTGAGTAAGGGCTATGTTCTAGGGGTGATGGGAACCATCATGGGGTTCTGATCAGGAAAGTAATACAGCTTGCATTAGAACGTCTCACTGTAGCAGCTGTGTTGAGAAGAGCAAATGCGACGAGAGTGCAAGTATGTGTCTTTTCACAATAGAAGTTCATTAGGGGGTCTCCCTACATAGCCATGTGGGCTGATGGTTCTTGTTTTCCCCATCCGCATTATTGAGATTGGAAATTTTGGAGGCACATTTGATTCTGAAATTGAAAGTAGAAGAGGCAGATGTCCCCATCTTTTAGCTGCAGCAGTTGCCTTTGCATGCCATTGAGTTTCTTTCTGAAGCTGTAAATCTTCACGGGAGCAGAAAGCCTCATCTTTCCCCTGAGGAGGAGCGGCTAGTGGCTTTGAACTGCTGACCTTGTGGTTAGTGGTCCAATGAGTAACCCAATATATTACAAGGGCTCCTTCTTCTTCTTCTTTTTTTAAAGCTTTTATTGTGAATTGAGTGATAGTTTACAGGGGAAAACATTGGTTTTACATTCATCATTTCATTGCAGTGATTACAATCTCCTCTGTGTATCACCATTCAATAGTATTTGCTTCTATTCCCTCTGGGTTTTTTTTTGGGGGGGAGTGTACACTCTGGAACATGTAATTATTTAAATAACCAAAGAACACATTCTGAAAGTCTGCCTTCTGGCCGCAAGCACGTGACCGTCAGAGTCTCTTTTTATGAGTCTAGAGGCCTCAGCTGCTCTTTCTCTCCATGTCATCATCTCTGCCTCCATCTCTAGTGTCGCTGTTTCTCTGGATAGGGCCCCACATTCCATGCGTGCTCTTCTGCCTTGATGGTCCTAGAAGGGATCCTTTTTTAAACAGCTACCTTCCTTTTTAGAGTCTCTTGCAATGAGATAACAAAGTGTTGTGGTATCTGCTACCCCCTGCCCCCAATTTGCCTTCTTGTTATGAATGTCAAAATGTTATGATCACAACCTCCCAAGTGCTGGTCATTTCTTACCCACCGACGACTCTTCTCTTTTGCTGGTCAGGTGGAATAGGTCATTCAAAGGACAGACATAAGATTTCCCAAACAACGTTTTATAATTAATAGAAGGACAAAGCACTTGATCTTCAAATTATTACTGTGGCCAGGGATTACTGTTGCTGTTGTTAAGTGATGTCAAGTCAGTTCCGACTTATAGAAACCCTGTATAAGGCTTCCGGGGAGTGGCTGGTGAGCTTGAACCACCAGTCTTGCAGTTCAAACCTTGTAGTCCAGAGCATGAACCCGCAGCACCACATTTACAGATAAAGCAGCTGAGGCTCAATCGACGGTGGGCAGAGGAGCTAGACTTTCAAGTCCATGCTTTGTTTTCATCCAGTTTTACATGCTTTGAGGTGGAAATTGAGAAGTCTCCTGGGGCAGTGCGTAAGCACTGAGCATAAGCCAATGTCTCCACAGGAGAAAAACCTGGAGCTGGCCTGTTGTAGAGATTGCAATCCAAGAAAAGCCTATGGGATGCTTCTACTGGGTGACGTGAGTTGACAGCATTCAACAAGCAGAAACTGGATGGTTTGTGCCACTCTTTATTTCCAGTTTGGTTTACATGATTTCTTAGGTTTTCTTTCTTTGTGTTTTGATTCCCAAGGATGCCTCTCAGGGCACCAAGCTTAAAAGGATTTTTTTTTTTTTTTTTTAATTGTGTGGTTAGGTAACCAGCAGAGGGCGTTCTCACACCAAACACTGTTTTCCTTTTAACCTTTGAAGAGTTTTTTTTTTTCAAAAGGGAAGCGATCTTGATCATTTTTCTGAAAAATCTGTTACCATCAAATCAATTCTGACTCAAAGCAATCCTATAGGACAGGATAGAGTGGCACCATAGGGTTTCCGTGGCTGCAAATTGTTATGAAGTGATTGGTGGGTTCCAACTGCTCATCTTTAGTTAGCTGCTCTGTGCTTAACCACCGCATCATGAGGGCTCCTTTTATCAGACAAACGAAGGTAATTTCAGAGCGAGGACCATAAAGACTTGTTGGTGTATGTTGTAGGAGAAGGTCAGTCCAGAAGAGGCCTAAGACCTACTAGGAAATGAATTCTGTATAAGGCAGACAATGCTGTATAAGGCTTCAACATAGGGCGGATTGACGGTGAGGATGGCTCAGGACAAGGTAGCAGTTGATTCTGCTGTACATAATATTAAGAGTTAGAACCAGAGTCGATCGCACCAAATAACAGCAACAACATGAGGTAGACACCAAAGTTCTGCTGCTGGTGACAAAATTACCAGATACAACGTGCTCTTTCTGGAAATCTGAGATGACAATGTAGCTATTGGTATAAATTCTGGGGCGAAATTCTAGAAACGGAATCTACCCTCAAAGAGGGAAAAGTGGGATGGGCTGAGAGAAAGATGGGACTCAGTATTACTGACCAAAAGGCTGCATGCGCATTAAGTAGAGTCTTCTGCTGTTCATACCTAAGTATGCACATGTGGAGAACAGGTTATCAGGATACACACTACACTAACAGTGGTTCTCTCTGAAGGAGGAAGGGAAGTTCAGGGGCTGCAATGAAATGGGGACTGTTATGGATGGAATTGAGTACCCCCCAAATATGTTTCAACATGGCTGGGTCATGGTTCTCAGTGCTTTGTCAGTTGTGTAGTGATGTAATTGGTCACCTGCATGATGTGATCTGATGTGATCAGCCCTGATCTGATGTAATTATCCAATGTGTTGTGAATCCTCACTTCTCTGATGCTAATAATTCAATCTACAGGATTAGGTTGTATCTCAATCTCTATTGAGATATACAAGAAATTAAACAAGTGAGCTTAGAGGGACCTGCAACCACCAAGAAAGAAAAGCTGGGAGTGGAGTCCATCCTTTGGACCTTGAAGAAGATCAATATCAAGGCACATGGAGGTCTCTAAAGAACGCTGGGCCTACTGAAGCTTAAAGGAGACAAAGATGTTTCCCAAGAGCCAACAAAGAAGGCAGTCTTTCTATAGAGCCGGGACCCTGAATTTAAACGTCTAGCATTCTAAACTGTGAGAGAGTACATTTCTGTTTGATAAAGTCTTCCACTTGTCGTAGTTCTGTTATAACAGTGCTAGAAAACTCAGACAGGAGCCTTCTCCTTTTACTTTTATTCTGGGCTTGGGTTTCTTAAATCAAGATTATATTCACATATGAGTTTTATATAAAAGATATTTTAAGAGTAAGGACTGTTATAATATTGGACCCAGTTGGGTCTTTTATACAAAGGGGGAGGGAATGGATTCCAGGAACAACAGAGGGACAGCCTTGCTTTTATAGATTATAGATTATAGGTTATGTGAGGCAGCACATAACTGAAAAGCTTTCTAAAAGTTGGACTATAATAAGGAGAGATGAGCATCCACTATCAGCCGATTCCTGGGAAATGTTGCCAGTGCCAGGACTGTATATAACTTACCCCATTATCACAACCAGAGTGTCTGATGCACAGTATTGTTTGTTGTTGTTGTTAGGTGCCATCAAGTCAGTTCCAA
>NW_006408819.1:193489-208260 GCF_000296735.1 Chrysochloris asiatica
TTTTTTTTTTAATTGTGAATTGAGTGAAGGTTTACAGACAAGATCATTCATTTTACATCCAACAAATCCTACACTTTATTACATTTCAATGATTACAATCCCCTCCCTGCAACAACAGTAATCCTGCTTTCTCCCTGGGGTTCCTATTTCCATTCCACCCACCTTCCCATCCTTTCTCAACTTTGTCCTTAGGAAAATAGTGCCCTTTTGATTTTGAACGACTGACCAACCATTCCATGGTGAACATACTTTGTTAGCGTTGTGGTCCCCCCCGCCCCATCCCGCTATAAATCTGTCTAAAGATTGGGCCATGAGGGGGAGTTCCTTTCTAGACTTGAAGTGGTCATAGTTTGAAGTTCATCCAGTCTCTTTCTGACCAGTAAGCCTGATTGTTTTCAATTAAATAATTTTGAATTTTATTTCATATTTTCTCCCACTCTATCCGGGATTCTCTAGTGTAATCCCTTTCAGGGCAGTTGGTAGTGGTAGCTGGGCACCATTTTGTTCTGTTCTCAGGGTTGTGAAGACTGATGTTCACATGTCCCTTTAGTCTACTGGACAAATTGATTCCAAACCTCTTCAATTCTTATCACTCTTCTTTCTTCAACACAAAGAGAGACCAATAACTGCACCTTAGACTACTGCTCATGAACTTTCAAGACCCCAGACGATACACAAGCAGGATGTAGAACTTTGTCTTTGTGGACTATGTTATGCCAATTGACCATGGTGTAGCCTGAGACTATGGTTCTGAGCTCCCAGGATTATCAACTCAATGCCTTAAGATGTTTGATAATATCTAGGAAGTGTTCATTGTTTTACTTGGTGTATGCTCCACCAAACTCATAGTTGTGTTTGCATGAAAATATCCTCTTTAAAACCCTTGTATATTTGTGAGATATATATCTATATATCTATATCCACTCTTTCTCAATCCATGTATCTACACACAGAATACTGTTGTTCCAAGTTTGTATATATATCACTATTTACCTCTGTCTTTGTTACCCCATACGTACCTCCCTGTGGCTTCAATTACCTTCATCATTCTTTTGCAACCCTCTCTCTTCTTGGATATTGCTCTCCTTACCACCTGAGCTAATATGTGTCTTCCCTCAAGCCAGTGAACCACCAAAGGATGTTTCTTTTAGTAAGAAGACCTTTTCTTGAGTTCTTATAATAGCGATTTCATACAATATTTGTCCTCCTATGATTGGCTAATTTTAATCAGCATAATGTCCACCAGATTCATCCATGTTATGAGGTGCTTCACAGATTGATCATTATTCTTCAACATTGCACAGTATTCCATTGTGTGTATGTACCAAAGTTTGTTTATCCACTCTTCCATTGATAGGCATTTATGCTGTCTCCATCTTTTTACTATTGTAAATTGTGCTCCAATGCAGCTGGTATGCATATATCTACTCATGTCGTGGCTCTTATTTCTTGCGGATATATACCAAGAAGAGGGATTCCTGGGTCATACAGTTTTTCTATTTCCAACTTTTTGAGGAACTGCCATACCATTTCCCACAGCAGTTGAACCATTTTATAGTCCCACCAGCAGTGTGGGAGAGTACCATATTCTCCAAACCCTTGCCAGTATTTATTTGCTGTTTTTTAGTACTTTGCTGTTAATGATGGCGTGAGATGATATCTCATTGTTGTTTTGATTTGCTTTTCTCTCATGGTTAATGATCGTGAACATTTCTTCATAAGTTTGTTGGCTGTATGAATGTCTTCCTTGGTGAAGTGTCTGTTCATATCCTGTACCCATTTTTTTTTCCCCCAACAGATCTCTCTCTCTTTTTTAAAAAATGTTTTGTTGTGAATTATGTGATAGTTTACATGGGAGAACATTAGTTTTACATTCATCTTATTGTATATCGTTTCATTGCCATGGTTACAATCCCCTCCATTTATCATCAACCAACTAAAGGGTATACACTACAAGCCTGCCCACCCCCCCCGCCCCGTCGTCAGCACACAGTCCCTCTCCGTCTCTGTGTCTAAAGTCTCCAACTGCTCCATCTCTCCATGTCATCGTCTCTGCCTCCATCTCAGGCATCACTGCTTCTCTGCGTAGGGTCCCTCTCTCCACTCTTCTCCCTTGATGGTCCCAGGGACCTCCGCTTCTAGACTGAAAAGCTAATCACTCCCATCCTTGCTACAAAACGTCTACCTTTACATTTCCAACTCTCACAAGCAGTCCTGATAACAATTATTCACTATTGTATGACAAGAGACCCATCCGCATTCCATTTCATCAGCCCCACCTAAACAGATTGGATACTACTCAGTGGAGATTCTACCTTCCTTCATGCCCTCTGGATCTAGGTTCCCTCTTGAAAGCTTGTAAGCCAGTCTCTTCTTGCCTTTGTAGCTCCCTCATTTTGGGTAGCCAATGTCCAAGTTGCCCATCCCTGTCTACTCTGTGTATGGAGGGGGTGGAAATGATCCTTGATGTAAGGACTTATTCCCTCTTTTGAGCTACTGCATCCATAGGTATAGGTCAAGTTCATCAAATTGTATCAGATTACTCTTTTTTTCTTCTTCTGTCTTCTTCTGGTTGAGCTCTGATCATCCAGTGATTGAAGCCAGGTCAAGTGGGTATTATCTCCAAGTGTGGGTGTTCTTGTGCATATGCCCTCACTTCTTATCAGCTGGATGCTATGTCACTGACTCTGGACCCAGGTCTTGCCCCAATGCTGGCCAACCAGGTCTCCACCCGGGTTCACAGGGGCCTACTGAATATTGTAGGCCTTAGCTTGCAGCTTCATTGCTGTTTTTCCCTCACTTACCCTTATCGATGACAAGCGTGTTCACCAATCAGAGCATGTATTCCAATTGAGTCTTAGTCTTGGAAGGGAGTTTACACTGAGGGGACCCGACCACTTGCCTTGATGTCTCCTGGGATAGCAACTTGCTTGTTCTTGTAGTAACAGTCGGTCTGCCTATATTGTTTTTATTTTTCCTGTAGGTCTTTCTTTCAAGAAGTATCTTCTGTTCTTCTAGCCACTCCAGGCTGGTCTGCTCATCCTTTCAAGTGGAAAATTCCCATCTCTGAAGATCTGGATGTGGTCCAGGCTTCTACCTATAGTTTTCTGTATTGCAGAGGCTCCACAGGAAGCCTTCACTGGGCATGTTGTAGCCACATTTTAGGTATTCCAATCAGTTATAGGCAGAAGACAGACTTCCAAGCTTTCTATGGTGATGTTTCTGGCTATTCTTTTCTCTCCCCCTCCAATGTCGACTTCATAATATAATGCAAGGAAAACCAAGATTCAAAAGAAAGCCAAGCATCTCAACATCATTTCCCCCTTTTCCCATTCCAACCACGTCTCAATCTCTGTATCCCCGAGCCCTGTTGTTCCAAGGTTGTGCATACATCATTATAGGGGGATTCTTAAGGTTTGCAATGGTCAACCTTTCAGAAGTTGTCCAGCTCTCCTTCTTGCTAGTCTGTCTCAGTCTGAAAGGTTCTCTGAAACCTGTCTGCCATGCGTGGCCCTGCTCTGGTATTTCCAATTAGTGGTGGGTATATATGTATCAGAGTCCTGATGTGACACTATAGGATAAGCACTGGACCAAAAGTTTGGTTTGAAATACAAAATTGGTGGTTCAAACTCACCAGATACTCCTCAGAAACTCTGTAGAGGGTTGCTACGAGTCATAACAGACTCAACAGCAATTAACAAGAACAAAAAAAGAAAGAAAGGAAAAAAATATATATATCCACCACTTATCTGTCAATTTGTTGTACTGTGGTGGCTTGTGTGTTGCTCTGATACTAGAAACTATTCCACCTGTATTTTAAACAACAGAGCAGGGTCAACATGGCAGAGAGGTTTCAGCAGAGCTTCTAGACTAAGACAGACTAGAAAGAAGGAATGGCAGACTACTTCAGAATGTTTGACCACTGAAAACCTTATGAATAGCATGGAAACATTGTCAGATATAGTGCTATAAGATGAAACCATTATGAATAGCACCAGAATATTGTTACATATAATACTGGCAGGCGAGCCCCTCAACTTAGAAGGCACTCAAAATCTGACTGATGAAGAGCTGTCTCCTCAAAGTAGAGTTGACCATGATGAAGCAAATGGAGCAAAGTTTCTGGGACCTTCATTTGCGGATGGGGCATTACTCAAAATGAGGAGAAACAGCTGCAGATATCCATTATTCATTAGAACATGGAATACACGAAGTATGAATCTAGGAAAATGGGAACTTATCAAAAATAAACTAGAATGCATGAACATCAATATCCTAGGCATTAGTGAGCTGGAATGCATTGAAATTGGCCATTTTGAATCAGACAATCAAATGGTTTACTATGTTGGAAAGGCAAATTGAAGAGGAGTGACGTCACATTCATTGTCAAAACGGACATTTCAAGATCTATCTTGAAGTATGATATTGTCTGTAATAGGATACTATTCATATGCCAACAAGGAAAACTAGTTAATACTACTATTATTCAAAGTTGCATACCAACCACTAAAGCCAGTAAAGAAGTTGAAGAATTCTATCAAATTCTTTAGCCTGAAATTGATCAAACATTCAGTCAATATGTATTGATAATTACTGGTGACTGGAATGCAAAGGTTGGAAACTAAGATGAAGGATCAGTAGCTGGAAAATAAGGCCTTAATGTTAGAAATGATGCTGGAGATTGCATGATAGACATTTGTAAGGCCAATGACTTCTTCATTGAAAATACCTTTTTAAGACAATATAAATGATGACTATACACAAGGACCTCATCAGAAGGAATACACAGAAATCAAATTGACTACATCTGTGGGAAGAGGCTGTGGAAAAGCTCCATATCACCAGCCAAAACAAGACCAAGGCAGATTGTGGAACAGACCATGAATTGCTCATATGCAAATTCAGGCTGAAGCTGAAGAAAATTAAAAGAAGTCCACCAGAACCAAAATATGACCTTGAACATATCCCACCTGAATTTAGAGTCCATCGCAAGAATGTCAAGCGTTAGACACTGAAGACAGGAAAAGTTGTGGAATGACATTAAAAGCATCATAAAAGAAGAGAGCAAAAGGTTATTAAAAAGACAGGAAAGAAAGAAAAGACCAAAACAGACCAAGAACCAACGATGCTGAATGAAGATGTCCAAGCTGCACTAACGGCACTGGCAAAAAGTAAAGCCTCAGGAATTGACTGAATTCAAATTGAAATCTATCAACAAACTGATGCAGCACTAGAAGTGCTCAATCATCTATGCCAAGAAGTTTGCCGACTGATTGGAAGAGATTCATCTTTGTGCCTATTCCAAAGAAAGGTGACTCAACAGAATATGGAAATCATTGAACAATATCATTAATACCACATGCAAGTAAATTTTTGCTGAAGATTAATTTTATGACTGTTGCAACAATACATCTACATAGAACTTCCAGAAATTCAAGATGGATTCAGAAGCAGATGTGAAACTAGGAATATCATTGCTGACATCAGATGGATATTGACTGAAAGCAGAGAATACCAGAAAGATGTTCGTTGTTGTTTTTAAGTGCCATCTAGTCAGTTCTGACTCATGGCAAACCTGCATAAGGTTTCTGAAGCTTTAAATCTTCACAAGAGTAGAAAGCCTCGTCTTTTTCCCACTGAGTGGCTGGTGGACTCAAACTTCAGACCTGTGGTTGGAAGTCTAGTGCTTATGCAATGGAGCCAATGGGCTTTCCAGAAAGATGTTTATTTGTGCTTTATTGACTATGCAAAGTTTCTGACTGTAGATAATAACAAACTATTGATAACATTGCGAAGAATGGGTATTCCAGAACACTTAATTGTGCTCATGAGGAACCTGTACATAGATAAAGAGGCAGTTGTTAAGCAGTACAGTGGGATACTAAAGGGCTTAAAATCAGGATAGATGTTGCCGTGTTGTATCCTTTCACCATACTTAATCAACCCATATGCTGAACATATAATCTGAGAAATTGGATTATATGAAGAAGAACATGGCATCAAGATTGGAAGAAGACTCATTAATAATCTGCAATATGAAAATGATACAACCTTGCTTGCTGAAAGCAAAGAGGACTTAAACTACTGACTGATGAAGATCAAAGACTACCATCTTTAATATGGATTGCACCTCAATGTAAATAAAAGAAAAATTCTTACAACTGGATTAGTAAATAATATTATAAATGGAGAAAAGGCTGAAGTTGCCAAAGACTTCATTTTACTTGGATCCACAATGATCATTCATGGAATCAGCAGTCAAGAAATCAGAGGATGTATTGCATAAGGCAAATCTGCTGCACAAGACCTCTTTAAAGTGTTCAAGAGCAAAGACATCAGTTTGAGGACTAAGGTGTGCCTGACCCAATCCATGTTTTAAATTGCCTGATATGCATGTGAAAGTTGGGCAATGAATAAGGAATACTTAGAAGAATTGATGCAGTTCAAATACGTTGTTGGAGAAGAATATTAAAAGTAGCATTGACTGCCAGAAGAACAAAATATCTGTATTGGAAGAAGTACAGCCAGAATTCACCTTAGAAGTGAGGATGGCAAGACTTCATCTCTCATACTTTGGGCATGTTATCATGAGAGACCAGTCCCAGAAGAAGGACATCATGCTTGGTAAGGTGAAGGGTTAGGAAAAGGAGGACGATCCCCTAACAAGAAGGATTGGCACAGTGGCAGCAGCAATAGGCTTATAAGTCACTATGAATCAGAACTTACTTCACAGCATCTAACAACAACAACAGCATACAAAACCAACAGACAACATCACTCTCAAAGGAGAGAAACTGAAGCCATTCTCCTTGGAACAGGAACCAGATAAGGATGCTCTTTATCAATACTCCTATACAATATTATGCTGGATGTCTTAAGCAGAGATATAAGACAAGAAAGGGAAATTAATGACATTCAAATTGGCAAAGAAGATGTAAAACGCTTTTTAATTGCAGATGATATGATCCTATACTTATAAAATCCCACAAACTCAGCAAGAAAATTACTGGAATAATGAGTTCCAATCTTTCAATGAGAAAGATTCGGCAACATGGTAGGGTGCCTCTTGAAATGGTTGAATATCAAGTTTTTCTTTTTGGTACAGTGACTGTGTATTCCTTCCATCTTGTTTGATGTTTTCTGCATCAGTCAATATTTTCACTTTGAATGACAAAGACAAGTCAATTTCAAGTATATCCAGTATATAAGAAAAAACACATGCATATTGTTCCATCCAAAAATATCATAGTTTGACACATTTTCAAAATAATGTTCATATTAACAGGACAGAAATGTTCCAAAGGTATTTGTGATTGAGAAAAAAAATGCAGAAAGTTTCTCCATCAATGAAATGGAATTGTTGAGACTTTACATGTTTTCAAAGTACTCTTTGTATTGCCAGGTTGACAATATTTCTAAGGAAATTTAAATAAAATAAAATGAATTTTAGAAAGAAATTAAAAGATGTATTGCATTAAGCAAATTTGTTCCCACAGACCTCTTTAAAGTGTTAAAGAGCAAAGATGTCAGTCAGTTTTGAGGACTATGGTGTGCCTGACCCAAGCCATGGTATTTTCAATCGTCTCATATGCATGAGAAATCGACAATGAATGTGGAGGACCATAGAAGAACTGGTACATTTGACTCAAGGTTTTAGATAAGAATATTGAAAGTACAATGGACTGCTGGAGGAACAAACAAGTCTGTCTTGGTAGAAGTACTGCTGGATTGCTCCTAGAAGCAAGGATCTTGAGACTTTGTTTCTTGTACTTTGGGTATGTTATCAGAAGGGATCAGTCCCTGGTGACATACATCATGCTTGGAAAAGTGGAAAGTCATCAAAAAAGAGGAAGGCCCCAGATGAGATGGATTGACAAAGTGGTAACAACAGTGTGCTCAAATACTAACCATTGTGTTAATGGTGTAGGACCTGGCAGTGTATTTTTTGTGCATAGAGTTACTATGAGTCAGAACCAAGTCCATAGCATCTAACAATAACAACAACATAAATGCATAGGGTTAGCATAACAATAACCAGTCCAAATATTCAGATAATAAACAGATACACCCATTAATGAGATACTTTAAGAGAAAGAAGAAACATGTATTCTTACATCCAGAAGATAGAACATTAAAACATCAGAAATATTCTCATGTAAGATCCTTATCAACTTTTAGTTCACTCAGTTTTATGTAGTTAATTTCTGTTCTATGTGGTTTTCAATGTGCAAACAAGCCACAATGTGCAAACCCATCAGTTTCTGCACAGTTCTTAGAAATCTTGATGTAGTTTAGTTGTTATCATGTTCAGAGTGTAACAGTCTTTTTTATAAAATCCCATCATAGTTTATCTTTTGATTGAAACCTTTTGGTCAAGTGTTTCAATAATTCATCAAAGTAAGAATAGATCTGAAGATGATGAAACAATATAGGCATAATTACCTTATGTTTTTAAAAAGTGAATTAATTACAAAAGTAATGCAAAGCCAAAAAAAGTAAAAAAAATTAAAAAAAACTTTAAACAACAAAAGACTGTAAACATAATGGTTAACCTATTTTCAAAAAGCTTCGGATATAATGCATAATAATCTTGGACATAATATCACATGGACAGGATATATGAAGAATATATCAAATTTATCAAGTCTCTAAACATCTGAATAGTAATAAAAACTTTTATATGTAAATTACAGGAATTTCCCAGTTAAAACCAATGGCTTTAATGATGCTAGATTAAAAAAAGAGATAAAGCTGTAACCAAATTAGAAATGAAAAAATAATAAGATTTTTATATAATAATATGCACTTGTTGTTTAATATCAGGTTAAAAACATAGGAAACACTAACACATAAAATTTTAATCCAAAAAAATGGGGCACTTCTCTTGATTTGACAGCACATTTCCTGTGACTCATCACAGATTCAATAGACCTTTTTAGCACTTGTCTTTTATAAAACAGAAACACACTTTTTTGTGTGGCTTTCTACAAGTTTCCAAGTTTTCAGAATTTATCATTTGCTACTGAGAAACAATAGGTTATTTAATCATAGATTGTCAAGGTAAAACCTTAGGTCCCCCCCACCCTCCAAAGCTATGTGGCTTGGGTTTGGACTCAGTAATTTATACTAATGAGATGCTGAGCTCTTGCCTTGAAGGCAAATTACACAAAGAACAAATTAACTCTTCAACCCAATAATCAAAGAAATTTTCGTTATAAAAGCAAGAAACTCAGTTTTTTGCTGCTTGAAAAACTCTCATAAAGAGACCCATCAAACTTTTTGTTGTTGTTAAGTGCCGTCGAGTCGGTTCCGACCCATAGCGACCCTGTACAGGGTTTCCGAGGGTGTAAATCCTTACGGGAGTAGAACGCCTCATCGTTCTCCCGCAGAACGGCTGGTAGTTTCGAACCGCTGACCTTAAGGTTCGCAGCCCGATTCGTAACCACTAACTATATTAAACAAATTCATTTTCTAATGAATATTATAGACTCTGTCTTGTATTGCATATTTCTTTTTTTATTGCATATTTCTTGTAGTATTGATATTCAGGTGGCAATAATGAACATACTCATTAGCAGACTCAAACATATATAGATTGTTGTTAGGTGACAATGAGTTGGTTCTGTGTCGTAGCGAATTTATGCACAATAGAACAATATTAGTGATATTTTTCAATGATTCCGCTAGGTTACCTCTCTTTGGAACAGGAACAAATATGGATCTCTTCCAATCAGTTGGCCAGGTAGCTATCTTCCAAATTTCTTGGCATAGATGAGTGAGTGCCTCCAGTACTTCATCAGTTTGATGAAACATTTCAATTTGTATTCCATGAATTCCTGGAGCCTTGTTCTTTGCCAATGCTTTCAATGCACCTTGGACTTCTTTCTTCTTGATCATATGCTACCTCTTGAAATGGTTGAACATAGACCATTTATTTTTGGCACAGTGATTCTGTGTTTTTCTTACGTCTTCTTTTGATGTTTTCTGTATCATTCAATATTTTGCATATGTTGTTGTTAGGTGCCATCAAGTCAGTACAGACTCATAGTGACCCTATGCACAACAGAGAGAAACACTGCCTGGTCCTATGCCATCCTCACAATTGCTGCTACATTTGAACCCATCACTGCTGCCACTGTGCCAATCCATCTCATTGTGTGGGTGGGATATCAAACATGATATCCTAATCCGGGGACTGGTCCCTTCTGACAATGTCTGAAGTATGAGAGATGAAATCTGGCCATCCTGGCTTCCAGGGTGCATTCTGGAACCTACCTAATAAATATCAAAGCTCTTTATCAATTTTTCAAATAAACCCTTCAATTTTGGGGTAACCATTTTTTTCCTCTAGGCTTGTCCTATGTCTCTCCCTTTGCTCATTCAACAATTGCTAGTTTTACTTTAAAACAAAATTACCCCCTTTCCTTATATAAAGCAAATTTCTTATGATATCTAGCTTACATTACTTAGAAAGGTTTTACTTTTAAGATTGATATTCGGTGGAACATAAAAATCTTTGTCAGAACGAATTCACGTTCTTGGAAATGTTTGGACTATTACATTTATCTAAATACTTATTTATTCTTAAAGTGATCACAATAAGTTATTTGAAGACATAAGAGAGTGCTTCAAAATGGTGCATGGAAAAATGGCTTGAAAAGATAATAGATTTTTTAAAAATAAACTTTTTGAATTCCCCTCTTATTATCATCTAAGTTAATGATAAAATTGGGAATTTTTATATTTTCATAGCTGTCTTTTTCATGCTTTGCAGGATCCTTTAGAGAAGTAATGTAGAATAACGTGTCCCTTTTTAAGCCTTGTACCAATCAAAATAAACAATCTGGTATTTTTCAGTGCACTTTTCAAAGACAGTGATTTATATCAAAGTTCCTCAGAACACCTACTAAAAGCCCAAATCATAAGACAGTGGCTGGAATAAATTTTTCTTGGAAGAGAGAAAAACTGAGATTTTAGATGTTGAAAAACATCCACCATGTCCTTCATTCTGATACAGCTCACCACAAAACTCCAGACAAGAGGCAACTTCTCAAAACATAACAAAACAGAAAAAAAACAAAACAAAAACAACAACAACAACAAAAAAAACCCCACATAAACTCATGGCTCTGTGAGGCCAGCTCAAAACCTAGGCTTATACATTGTCACACAGACAAACCTATGCTACGGGCAACCCAGTTTCATAAAATATTCATGACAATTTTTAAAAAATTGACTCAATTAAACCAGTAAACAGGTCCCAACTACACTCGGATGGGAGGAAATCAGATCCTCCCACAAAACCTGAGCATCAGACAAAAGTTCCTCAGAAGAAAGAAAAGACAAAACAAATGGGAAATCATTGATCTAAAATAGGAAAAAGAGAAGATGGAAACTCATTTTCTGAAAGCAATCACTGAAATTCCATTTTTTTTTCAAATATATCTAGTCTATAACAGTTTTGAAAATGAACTACAAAGCAACTTTTCAGTAGTGGGAAACCCAGGCCCGTTTATTAAAGATGTGAAGAAGAAGTGGAAACTTTGGTCTCCCAGAGTCAAATACAATTCTTACCAGAGTGAAATTCCTAGTAACAATCTTAAGAAACCAAGTTTCATTCTTTCTGAACTTAATTTACTCTGCCAGCTAGAGACCTAATCTTTCAATTTAAACAGACTAGTCACTCTAATTCCACCATTTGTCTGTCAGTTTGTTGTGATAGTGGCTTGCATGTTGCTGTGATGCTGGAAACCAGTATTTCAAATATGAGAAGCATCACTCATGGTGGGCAGTTTTCAGAGGAGCTTCCAAACTAAGACAGACTAGGAAGAAGGAGAGATGGACCATTTCTGAATGGTTAGCCACAGAAAACCTTATGAATAGCAGCAGAAAATTGTCAGATATAGTGCCTGAAGATATGCCCTTCAGGTTGGAAGGCACTTAAAATACAACTGGGGAAGATCTTCCTCCTCAAAGTAGAGTTAACCATAATGATGTGAATGAAGCAAAGATTTCAGGACCTTCATTTACTGATGGGGCATAATTCAAAATGAGAAGAAACAGCTGAAAACATCCATTAATAATAGGGAAGTGGAAAGTATGAAGAATGACTCTAGGAAAAATGCAAGTCATCAAAAATGTAATGGAACACATAAAGATTGATATCCTAGGCATTCATGAGCTGAAATGGACTGGGAGTGGCTATTTTGACCCAGAGAATCATAGGGTTTGTTATGCTGGGAATGACAAATTGAAGAGGAATGGTATCACATTGATAATTAAAAACAAACAAACAATTCAAGATTTATCTCGAAGTACAATGCTTTCTATGGTAGCACAATATCCATATTCCTACAAGGAAGATCAGTTAATGCCACAATTATTCAAATTTACACACCAACTACTAAAGCCTGACTGTTGTTGTTAGGTGCCATCGAGTCAGTACCAACTGATAGTGACCTTATGCACAGCAGAACGAAACATGGCCCGATCCTGGGCCAACCTCACTACTGTTGCCATGTTTGAGTCCACTGATGCTGCCACTTGGCCAATCCATCTTGTTGGGGGTCTTCCTCTTTTTCTCTGACCCTTCACCTTACCAAACATGATATCCTTCTCCAGCGACTGGTCCCTCCTAACAATATGTCCGAAGTATGAGAGACGAAGTTTGGCCATCTTGGCCTCCTAGGAGCACTCTGGCTGCACTTCTTCCAAAACGAATCTATTGGTTCTTTTGGCAGCCCATGGCACTTTCAGTATTCTCCTCAAACGCCATTACTCAAAAGCATCAATTCTTCTATGGTCTTCCTTATTCACTGTCCAGCTTTCACATGCCTACGAGGTTATTGAAGATACCATGGCTTGGGTCAGGCACACCTTAATCTCCAAGCTGACATCTTTGCTCTTCAACACTTTAAAAAGGCCTCGTGCCACAAATTTGCCTAATGCAATACGTTATTTGATTTCTTGACTGCTGTTGCCATGAGTGTTGATAGTTGATCCAAGAAGAATGAAGTCCTTGACAACTTCAATCTTTTCTCCAGTGATAAGAATGTTGTTTATTGGTCCAGTGGTGAGGATTTTCATTTTCTTTACATTGAAATGTAATCCATACCAAAGGCTGTGCTCTTTGATCTTCATCAGTAAATATCTTAAGTCCTCTTCACTTTCAGCAAGCAAGGTTGTATCATCTGAAACCTTATGAATAGCAGAGAAAGCCTGATGAAGCCATGGTATTTCCAACTACCTTATCTGCATATGAAAGTTAGACAATGAATAAGAAAGACCATCTAATAATTGATGTATTTGAGTTATGGTGTTGGAGAAGAATACTGAAAGCATAGGTACTGCTAGAAGAACAAACAAGTCTGTCATGGAAGTAGTGTAGTCAGAATGTTTCTTAGAAGTGAGGATGACATGACTTCATTTCTTGTTATCAGGGGAGACCAGTCCCTGGAAAAGGACATCGTGTTTGACAAAGTTGAGGGTCAGCAACAAAGAGGAAGATTGACTGACACAGTGGCAGCGACAATGGATTCACATGTAACAACAATTTTGAGGATGGTGCAGGACCAGGCAGGTATGTGCTGTCGTGCATAGGGTTACCAGGAGTCAGATTTGCCTCGATGGCACCTAACAAGTCTTTCCAACTCGTGAGTATGCACAAGTAGCCACTGGCTTAACAAGCTGTTATTAGGAATTTCAAACAAAAATCCAAATATACCAAAATGAATAAAAGCAAATCCTTAATATAGTTCAAAGGGTATGATACAAAGAAAGCAGAACTTGAAATCAACAGGTAATTTAACTGATAGTGACTTCTGAGAGTTTGAGGAGTCAAGACCCCAAAATGGTACAGCTGGTACTGGAGTCCTGATCCTCTAGTCACTGATCCTCAAGGGTCACTGCAGTCAACATACTTTGGAATCCTACAATTCGGACACCCGAAATGTTGTAGAGGAAAATTTAAAACTCTGTTAGTAGTAAAGCAAATAATTTTATTGAGGAATAGAACAGTCTGAACTAGCAAACATAAAAGTAAAACTGCTGTATGCTCCAGTGAGCTGTAACTTGTTGTTGTTGTTGTTAAGTGCCTTCGAGTTGGTTCCGACCCATAGCGACCCTGTACAGGGTTTCCGAGGGTGTAAATCCTTATGGGAGTAGAAAGCCTCATCTTTTTCCCGTGGAGCGACTGGTAGTTTCGAACTGCTGACCTTAAGGTTCACAGCCCGATTCGTAACCACTACGCTACGGATGGTTTAAATACGGAAATATTGAAAACAGGCAATTTTCTGATTAGTTGATATTTACAGAGCTTTGTGCAATCAGTTTTAAGGTTACCATAAGACCCCAGAAGTTTCAGTTGATAGAACATAAATATTTCAAAATAACTAGCGTTTCAAACCTGCAGACATCTTGGGACTGGCATGGATAAGCATTTTATAAAATTAGTTTTGCAGGGGGCCTGGCACAGCCATTTCTTCGGAGAACAATTTGTGCAAGGAAGGGAGTGGGCAGCAAGTTTCTCAGAACATTTGATATCTTAACTATATTCCTGACCACCACCTTTATTTGTTAAGGGTAGTTAACATTTAAAAATATTCCAGATGGGTAAGAAACAGAAATAAGACTAAGAAAAGTAAGGAGTAAGAAAAAAATGGAATCTAAAGTAAAATACAAGGAGCTCTGGTAGCGTAGTGGTTACGAATCGGGCTGCGAACCTTAAGGTCAGCGGTTCGAAACTACCAGCCACTCCGCGGGAGAAAGATGAG
>NW_006408819.1:209315-212121 GCF_000296735.1 Chrysochloris asiatica
TCTCCCCTCCTCGTGAACCAAACACTCGTGAACAACACAACTATGTCGAGGGCAGACCCCGACAACAAGTTGGAAACAGAACTCTTTTCTTAGTTTCCTAAAACATGAGCAGAACTGGCCATGCTACTCCCTTCCACAGTCTTCCAGTTGAAGCCTCTTCAGTCTTTATTCTAATTGTGTTGTCTTGATGTTGTGGCTCTCCCTTACTAGACTGGGAAGCTAGCTCCCTGAAGTCTTGTTTCCTCTAGCCCCGTGTTGGCCCCAAGAACAAGTGAGAGGACCAATGACTCTTACCTTTTTGTTCTGGGGACACCAAGGGTTCTTTCTCAGTCTAAGGACCTGCCTAGGTCAAGCTGCCCTAGATGCTGCTACTTCCCAAAAGCAACGAAAGGGAAACATAGTGGCCCCTGAGGTGGGCTTTCAGACAGGTGAAGTTGAGCTGTTGCATTTGCTCCTTACACCCCAAATCTGTTCTTTGAAAAGTGAAATCATAGTGAGGTCAAGTAGATAATCTGTGGGCCCAGTGTCAAATGAAAATGTGGGGGTCTCTTGTTCAAAATACTTGTTTGAAGAGTATGGCGTGACTGACTGAGGCAATGGTATTGTTAATTGCCACATACGCTTGAGAAAGCTGGACAACGTATAAGGAAAACCAAAGAAGAACTGACGTCATTAAATTATGGTGTTGGTGAAGAATATATATATTTTAAGGTTTTTATTGTGATTTGAGTGAAAGTTTACAGGGCAGATCATTAGTTTTATATTCAACAAATCATACACTTTGTTTCATTACAATGATTATATCCCCTCCATGTACCATAAATTAACGGTACTTCTCTCTATTCATTTTAGCTATTTTTTAAAACACTCGGGCATATATAATAATTTACACCACCAAAGGGCACATTCTGCAAGCCTGCCTCCTGGCCACCAGCTCTCAGTCCCTCTCATCATGAATCTAGAGTCCTCAGCTGCTCCCTCTCTCCATGTCCCCATCTCTGCCTCGATCTCTGGTGTCGCTGCTTCTCTGGATAAGGTCCTGTTTGGTGAAGAATATTAAATATACCATGGACTACCAGAAGAAAGAACATTTCTGTTTTGGAAGAAGTATAGCCAGAATGCACCTTGGAAGTGAGGATGAAGAGGTTTTGTCTCACATACTTTGGACATGTTATCAGGAAGGATCAGGCCTCAGAGATACATTTGGTAAAGTGAGGGTCAGTGAAAAATAAGAACATAAAGGAGATGGATTGAGACAGTGGTTGCAACAATGGGCTCAAACATAGGAATGATTGTGAGGCTGGTGCAGGACTGAATAGTGTTTTGTTCTGCTAGCAGTACATGGGGTTGTTGAGTTGGAATCAACTGGACAGCACCTAAAAACAACAACAATTTGTTTAAAAAGTACCAGGAATTTCAAGATGGCAACAGGAGAACATTAAACCAAGCCCATGAAACTATTCTAAGCATAGGGCCTTGAACAACTGTACAGGTTGCCCACCCAGGAAGATGACCTTGGCTTTAATCTTGGTCCTTCTCTTGGACCTGTACAGGAGTGTGCTAACTTATAATCCTGGGAAAGTGCTTCCAAAACAGCCAAGTGCTTACATTGAAGGTTGAAAAGCTTCCCAGAGTCTGGTAGCTTCCACTCCCTGGACTTCTCACATTATAGTAGTTTGCTCACCTACCGTGCCCTCCTTTAGAGGCCTCTGGCTGATTCTGTAGTCTCCTCTCATGTAGCTGATGGCCTGAGTATCTAGAAAGGATGAGAATCAAGGGAAACTACTTACCCACTGGGGCTTGACCCATAGCCCTTGCGCCTCTTTCCTCAGACTGAGCAGCTTTGCCCATCCAGCAGACTGGGAAATCCCAGCGTTCCTTAGCAACAAGGCTCAATCAGAGCTGTTGCTAGGGAAACCCTGGGATTTCCATAGCTACCAAGAGTGGTTAGCATCTCTACTCCCACAGCTGAATATATCTGGTGTCAGTAGATGAGGGGGAAGGGTCACTTGTTCCTAGTGAAGGCTGTCCAGGGGCACAGGACTGCTTTCTCTGAATCTTATTAGCTTTAGCAAGAGAGTCAAATGTGTCACCAGGGACACTCACCGAGGGTGGCCCTTTCTCACATGGAAACCTCCATGAAATGAGTGACCAGCATGGAGTTGCTTAGTACTACGGGGTCCCATTGTGCCTAGGGTGGCCATCACAGCATCACCGTCATACTGCACGGTCACTGCCCACACATACCCTCTTGGATGGAATCTATCCAAAGCCAGTGACCTAGTCTGTATCATGTGCTGTTGTGTTACCAGTAACTACTATAGGAATGGGCTTCTTGATGTTCTGGCCACCTGGGGACACCTGTAGAGACATTTTCAGAATAATCTTCGAATGCATGAAATAAAATATGCAGGACTGCAAAAGAAAGCAATTTTATGGAAATACAGTTATCATACTAGAAAAAGATCAAATTTATGATATTCTAATATATGAGCATCTTCGCTAACACATTGAATTATAAGATCTAGCAGTGAGTTTAATAACCACTGCATTTTGGAAGTAGTGATAAATATAAGGATATTTGAAGAGAACTGTGACCATGTGACATGATATGAACGTATCTGAAATTACCTTTAGTGACAAAGTCACAGATACTGCTAATCTTCTTGAGGTTTGCTGCCTGCACTCACAAGTCAAACGGCTAAATTTCAGTTGCAAATTAGTGGGAAATAATATGCTCCCTCCCCACCCCCCGTCAACTCCTCAGCTTTCTGATTGCTTCCAGGTAGATTTGATGAGGATGTGA
>NW_006408819.1:213007-219545 GCF_000296735.1 Chrysochloris asiatica
AACCAGTGATGGGGGTGGGGGTGTCCACTCGTTCAGGCACCCCCTCTAGTCACCAGAATGGCGGTACACAAACAGTGGGGGGGGGGCAATGAACAGATAAAAAAATCATAACAAAGCAAATCTGACAAAGTGTATTGTCTACCTTTGCTTCAAGGTTCCAGTGGCATTATTCCATGGTGGGTCTGCTACCCCGCTTGGTCTTACCATTTGGTTTCACCCAAGTTGTTGGCTCTGGGTTGTCGAGCCTGGCAGATTCAAAAGTACACAAATTCTTACTTCTGCCACAAGTTCCACTAGCTATAAGCCTTCAAACTTTATAAATATTCCTACCTATGTGGTTCAGAATTTTGGAGCTCTGCTCTGAACCCACTTCACCTGGTATTCTGTGGTATTGCTGATGGTGAACTTCACTGCACCTCAACCCTATCCTCCATCAAGCCCTGCCTTTAAGAGGCAGTTTTGTTTTTGTTTTTGAACAGTACTAGGGAGCATTGAATGGTTTAAAATAAGGAAAGATATGTCCCAGGATTGTATTCTTTCACCATACTCATTCAATCTGTATGCTGAGCAAATAATATGAGAAACTGGACTATATAAAGATAAATGTGGCATTTGGATTGGAGGAAGACTCATTATCAACCTGAGATACACAGATAATACAATCTTGCTTGATGAAAGTGAAGAGGACTTAAAATACTTACTGATGTAGATCAAAGACCATCTTTATATATGGAGAAAAGATTGAAGATGTCAAAGACTTTATTGTGCTCAAATCAACCATCAACATTCATGGAAACAGCATTTAAGAAATTAACAGCATATTCCATTGGGCAAATCTCCTACACAAGACCTCTTTAAAGTGCTTAAGAGCAAAGATATCAGACTGAGGACTAAGGTGTGCGGGATCCAAGCTGTGGCATTTTCAATAACTCACAGGCATGTGAAAGTTGAACAGTGAATAAAGAAGATTGCAGAAAAGTTGATGCATTTGAGTTACGGTGTTGGAAGACACTATGAAAAAGTATAATGGACTGCCAAAAGAACAAACAGATTTGTGTTGAAGGAAGTACAGCCAGAATGGCCCTTGGAATCCAAATGGCCAGACATTGTCTCTTATACTTTAGACATATTATAAGAAGGGATCAGTCCCTGAAGAAGGATGTCATGTTTCGTAAAGTAGAAAGTAGGAGAAAAAGAGAAAGACTCCCAATGAGATGGATTGGCACAGTGGCAGCAGCAACAGGCTCAGGTGTAGCAATGCTTACGATGTTGGCACAGGACCAGGCAATGTTTTGTTCTGTTGTCCATAGGATCGCTATGAGTCAGTACAGTCTCTAACAACAACAACAACAACAAAAACAACATAACAAAAACAACATAACAAAAAAAAAAAAACAACTCTCAGCCAAAAAAGGTCCAGGCTCAGATGGCTTTACTGGTAAATTTTACCAATCATTCAGAGAAGAGCTGTCACCAATTCTACTCAAAGTAATCCAGAATATAAAAAAGGATGGAAAACTTCCTAATACCTTTTATGAAATGAGAATAATCTTCTACCAAAACCAGGCAAGAACATCACTAAAAAGAGAAAATTTTAGGCCAGTGAATCTCATGAACATAGATGCAAAAATTTCTCAACAAAATACTAGCCAAAAATATTCAACAACATGTCAAAAAAAAAAACAAAAAAAAACCAGCATTAGAAAAACAATCAATATAATCCACCATATAAAAACAAAAAACAAAGAAAGAACCATATGTCCATATTGACTGATGCAGAAAAGGCATTTAACAAAATCCAGTACCCATTCTTGATAAAAACACTCAACAAAGTAGGAATTCAAAGGAAAATCCTCGATGTAATTAAGAGCATAGATGCAAAACCAACGTTCAACATCACTCTCAATGGAGAGAAACTGAAAACATTCCCTTTGTGAACAGGAACAAGACAAGGAAGCCCTTTATCACCACTCCTATTCAATATTGTGTTGGAAGTCTAAGCAAGAGCTTTAAGGCAAGATAGGGAAATTAAAGGCATCCAAATTGGCAAAGAGGAAGTAAAACTCTCTCTATTTGCAGAAGATATGATCCTATACATAGAAAATCCCAAAGACTCACAAACAAAACAAAACAAAAACTACTGGAACACATTGGAAGGTTCAGCAAAGTGGCAGGTACAAGATCAACTTGCAAAAAATCAGTTGGATTCCTCTATACTAATAAGGAGAGCTCTGAAAAGGAAATGAGGAAAAGACTACCACCTAAAGGATAAAATATTTAGGAATAAATGTAACCAGAGAAACAAAAGACCTATACAAAGTGATCTACACAACATTAACACAATAAACCAAAAGAAATTTACAAACATGGAAGTATATACCATGCTCATGAATAGAAAGACTTAACATTGTGAAAATGTCAATACAACCCAAATGAATCCACAGATATAACACACAATCCCAATACAGATCCAATGGCATTCTTTAAAGAAACAGGAAAAAACAATCATGGACTTTCTATTAAAAGGAAAGAAACTTTGGACAAGTAAAGTACTTCTTTAGAAGATGAATAAAGTGAGAGGCCTCTAACTCCCTGATTTGAAAATTTAATGCACAGCAGCATTGTTCAAAATAGTAATGGTAGAATGAAACATACATTTATCAGTGGAACAGAATTGAGAACCCAGAAGTAAATCCATCCACATACAGTTAATTGATCTTTGGACAAAGGGCCAAAGCACATTAAATGGGGAAGTCCTTTCAACATATGGTGCTGGAAAAACTGGAAATTGATTTGCAAAAGGATGAAACAAGACCCATATCTAAAATCTTATCCAAAAACTAATTCAACATGGATTAAGGTCCTAAATGTAAATCTCAGAATGGAATTCTTTGCTACCTTGAAGAATAACTATGAAGATGCAAAACACCTCATAACATGGATGAGCCTTGAGAACGTTGTTGTTGTTGTTAAGTGCTGTCGAGTCGGTTCTGACCCATAATGACTCTGTATAGGGTTTCCAAGGAGACGCTGGTAAGCTTGAACCGTCAACCTTGCAGTTCAAATAGCTTTTAGTCTGGTGCATTAACCCACCTCGCCACACCAGGACTTACACTTAGTGAAATTAGTCAATCACAAAAGGATAAATATTACATTAGACCATTATTTCAAAAGCTTAAGGAAAGATTTCTATACTAAAATAAATATTCTTTGATGATTACCAGGAGTGGGAGGGAGGGTAGAGTAATTCACAGGTTATGGGATAGACACATGTTAGCTAGGTGACAGGGAGGGCAATTTCATCAGTGAAAAAAATAGGGACAAACTTAAGGATTCTAATACATGACATACATACACTATCAAACTTTTCAAACAAAAACAATAAAAAAAAAAAAACATAGAAAAGTCAGCCTGTCAGGGAAAACCTCCTCCTAAGACTGAAACTCAAAGGGAACTCATGAACAGTCTAGTAAGCTCACTGGTGACTAACCTGGTCTGCTTATGAGTGGAAGTGGATGAAATGTGGCAATGAAAACATGAGCTGAGTTTGACCATTTTCCATTGACACCATCTGACCTTGAGATGAGAGAGAGAAGAGGGAGGGCTGGCTGGTCTGAAGTTTAGGGAGATGTGTGAAATCTGGAGCCCATGGCACTTACCTAGCCACTAGGGACTAGAGCTGAGAGCTGCTCTGAAGTATGAGAAGGCATATATGAACTCTCAAACTTGCATCTATCACCCATTTGACCTAGCTTGGAAGGCTAGCTGACCAGAACTCGATCAGATGCAGATAAAGATGCTTGATATTGTCAACAAGTATAAATTGCTGCAATTTGATGAACTGGACCTTTGTTTATGGATGCAGTTGCTCAAAATTCCAACCAAAATGGAATGACTCTTCATATCAAGAACCAAGATTATTTCATAAGTGCACTGGGTTGATAGGGTCAGTCAATTCAGACATTAGGTATCAAAAATGGGGGGTATAATGGCACAAAGTGTGGCTTACAAGCTTTCATGAGAGTGCAGAAAGGTGGGGGTAATGTAGAATACCCCACTGAAAAGTTTTTCTCTTTCCCAGATGGATCTGGTGATAGGGAATGGAGGAAGATGGTGATAGGATTTTATGATTCAATTGTGAATAATTAATAGCAGGCTTAATAGTGATTGTCACAACTGTAATTGTAGAAGATGCGTAACTACAAGGGGGGAGTAGTTAATCTTTCAGTAAGAGAAGACACCAGACCTTCAAGGAAGAACAGCATGTATAAAGCATGAGAACCTACCCAGAAAAATAGCAACAGCAGAGATGGCAGCAGAGGCGAATGTATGGAGAAAGAGTAGCTGTGGGTTTGAGGCCCATGGAATGAGAAAGCCTGTGTGCCTGCAAGCAGGAGGCTGGCTTGCAAAATATGACTTTTGGACATTTAAATGAAAATATGTATTTTTTTTTGTATGTGTACATCAAATATTTTTGCTTTGTTGATTAGGGAAGAATAAGATGTAAAAGTTGGAGGGAAGGGTTTGATGGTGGGCTAGACAGAATGCTGTGCAAACCTCCACCATTAAAAACATGGAATATAGGATGAAACAGGTTCAGAGGATGGTCCCAGAACTCTGAACGTCAGATAAAGGGACAAATAAGGGGATCGAGTGCTTACTGGGAAGATAAAAGAAAGACGTGGCTTCTGATCTGTGGCAGTCAATGAATCCCCATGCATCCACTTTGAGTGGGAGTGAGAGGATAAAGGGTGTAGAGAGCACTCCCATCCCAGAGGTCTGACAGATCAGCAGAGATAAAGGTGCAAGCATTCCTTTTATTTATTTATTTTTTCTTTTGCTCTGTCTGCTCTTCTCTACTTTGTGGACCAGAGGGGATAACCTGAACAAGTGGACACCCCCAGGGAAGGTTCTCAGGCAGCTTTGAAGGCAAAAGACCATAAAATGGTGCTAAAGTCTTATTCATATTTGGCTAATTTTTGTGTGTGTGTCGATTTTGGATTTTAGTCTATTTTTGTGGTCCTCCTTCTATCCTGGGGGGACTCTTTCTTTTATTGCCTTACCCAACAAGATATAATCGCACCATATAATACCCTGACATCTGGGCAAGAAGCAATGCCAGTTGCTATACAACATAGCAGTGCCTACAACCAACACCTGCTACGAACACTCTGAATTGAGCTGTAAGAGCAGTGAAAAAAGAAGCCCATCTCCTGATCATATCTATCAGGAGGCAATTGGAGATAGCTTAATAAAACACCAACATACACTCATCGAATTATTATAAATACAATAACACCACCAAAAGGCAACTGGAAATTTCTGTTCACGTGCAGAAACAGGACAGAGCAGCTCAAACAAATAAGCAAGAGGAAGTCCTAGTATTTGGATTGGAAGGAATACAGGCTTTGGAACTGCCTGACAAGGAATTCAGAGAAAGATATTGAGGTGCATCCAAATCTACCACAGAAAGATCGAGGAAAATAAGGAAGAGGTCAGAAAAGCACTACAGGAACAATCAAATAAGATGTATATAGCATTGAAGACAATACAAAATATGGAAAGAGTGGTCCAAATGATCAATACTAAAATACCAGTAACGGACGAAACACTGAAAGGGCAAAGGATTAGAATTGAAGGGATGAAAGTCAGAATCATTGAGCTTGAAGCCAACCAAATCTCTCAATACTGCTAAAATAGAAGAACAAGCAGAAAAATAATGAAAAAAATCTGAAGAAAGCCTGACAATAATGTGGAAGAACATGAAGTGGAATAACCTATGTGTAACTGGAGTTCCAGAACAGAAAGAATCAAGGAAAACCAGAGAAGAGATATTCGAAGAGCTGCTGGGGGGAAAAAAAAATCCCTAACATCTTGGAAGATGAGCATTCAAGAAGCTGAATGAGCCCTAGGCAGGAATGACCCAAAAAGAAAATCACTAAGAAATATCATAATCAAATTCTCTAAAATCAAAGACAAGGAAAGAATCAGGAAAGTAGCTAATGAGGGAAAAGGGAGTTAGCCACAATGGCAAGCCAATAAGATTAAACTCTGATCTCTCAGCAGAAACCATGTGGGCTAGAATGCAATGGGGAGACATATGTAAAGTTCTGAAAGAAAAAAAACTGCCAACCAAGAATCATATACCCAGCAAAGTTGTCAATCAAATATGATGGTGAAGTCATAACATTCCTGGATCAACAGAAATTAAGGAATTTTGTAAAAGCTGAGCCAGCATTTGGAAACATACTACTAAAGGGAGTTCTTTGGACTGAGAACCAACAAAAGCAGACAACAACCAGAGATTGACATACTTGACAACGCTACACAGAACTCAGTCGAGAGATGGAAGAGTCCAGAGCAGAACAAAACTACAAGAATGAAATTAGGGGATCTGGGAGGTCCCCTAGATTAAAACAACTACAACATGAAAGAAAGGAAAAGTATAGGAACAGAGATCCAGGTGGTGAGGAGATCAAGTCGATTTTAGGATAAAACAGAGTGTTTTAAAAGGAGGAAGAAACTAATAGAATATAGT
>NW_006408819.1:221630-223001 GCF_000296735.1 Chrysochloris asiatica
CAATAGGAAGACCAAGGAAATAAAGCCAAATACTTGTAAATGGAATAACACCCTGCTTAAAAGCTACTGGGTAGATAGAACAAATAAAAGGTGAAATAAAAAATTTCTGGCAACAAATGAGAACAAAAACACAACATACCCAAACCTTTGAGACACAGTTAAAACAGTGCTGAGAGGATAATTTATAGCAATAAATGCACACCTCCAAAAAGCAAAAAGAATAAAAATCCACACATTAACATTGCATCTCCAACAATTAGAAAAAGACCAGCAAAGTCTACAGTCATCAGAAGAAAAGAAATAATAAAGATTAAAGCAGAAATAAATGAGATGGAAAACAGAAACACTATAGAAAGAATCAACAAGACAAGAACCTGGTTCTTTAAAAAGATTAATAAAAGTGACAAACCATTGGTGAATCTAATAAATGAAAAGAGGAGGGAAGACACAAATAACACGCATAAGAAACCACATTGATCATGTCACAACAGAACAAATGGAAATAAAAGGATAACAACAGAATGCAATGAAGAGTTTTACTCCAACAAATTTGAAAATCTAGAGATTAGTATATTTTTAGAAAAACACAATCTATGTAACTTTACACATAGTGAAGAAGAAAACTTGAACAGACCTATAACAAAAGAAGAAATTGATCAGATCATCAAAAAACTCTCAACCCAAGGAAGTCCAGGCCCAGATGGTTTCACTGGTGAATTTTCCAAACAGAGAAGAGCTGTCACCAATTCTGCTCAAATTATTCTAGAATATACAAAGGGATGAAAAACTTCTTAAATACCTTTTATGAAATGAGCATAATCATCATACCCCAAACAGGCAAGGATATCACTAAAAAAGAACATTTTAGAACAATATCTCTCATGATCAGAGATGCAAAAATTCTCAACAAAATCCTGGCCAATAATATTCAACAATATGTAAAAAAAAAAAAAAAATTGATACATCATGACCAGGTGGGCTTCATACCAGGGATGCAAAGATAATTCAATATTAGAAAAACAATCAATGCAATCTACCATATAAATAAAAAAAGAGAAAGGAACCACATGATCATATTGATTGATGTAGAAAAGGCACTTGACAAAATCCAACATGTATTCCTGATAGAAACACTTAACAAAGTAGGAATTGAAGGGAAATTCCTCAAGAAAATTAAGAGTGTATATACAAAACCAATGGCTAACATCACTCACAATGAAGAGAAACTGAAAGCGTTTCCTTTGCGAAAAGGAACCAGACAAGGATGCCCTTTATAGCCAGTCCTATTCAATAATGTGTTAGAAGTTTTAGCCAGAGCTATAAGGCAAGAAAGAGACAGTAAAGACATCCAAATGGAGTCCTGGTGTGGCA
>NW_006408819.1:225686-226682 GCF_000296735.1 Chrysochloris asiatica
AGTGATTGGAATACCTAAAATGTGTTCTAGAACTTGCCCAGTTAAATTGGCCTCCTGCAGAGCCTTTGCAGTGTATAGGACCTAATGTGGAATCCTGAGCCCCATCCAGAACCTTCTGAGGTGGGGCATTCCCACTAGAAAGGACAAGCAGACTAGCCTGGAACAGCTATAGCGACAGAAGATACATCTTCAAAGAAAGATCATCAGGAAAAACCCAAAACAAAAATGGCAATATGATTGGCTACTACAAGAATAAGCAAGTTGTTCTCCAGGAAGTCATCAAGGCAAGCGATTAAGTCCATTCAGAACAAACCCCCCTCTAAGACTGAAACTGAAAGGAAACACATGAGCAGGCATGTAAGTTTGCTGGCGACCACATTGGTCTACTGGTGAGTGGAAGAGGGGGAAAGGCAGCAATGACGAAATGGGCTGAGTTCAACCACGTTCCATAGACTCCGATTGACCTGGAGATGAGAGTGAGAAGAGGAAGGGCTAGCTGGTCCAAAGTGTGGTGAGACCTGGGAACACCTGAGCCCATGTACAAGGACATAGCCAAAGAGAGTTAGAGCTGACAGTGAAGCATCCAGCTGATATGAAGTGAGAAGAGTCTCACAAGAACACCCAAAGTTGCATACAGTACTCATTTGACCTAGCCTTGATGCCTTGATAATCAGAACTCTACCAGAGGAAGATAAAAAACAAACAAACAAAAAGAAAAACTATTTTTGACACAGGAAATTGCTACAATTTGATGAACTTGCCTTACATTCATGGAGGTAGTAGCTCTAAATAACAACAAAGATGGATGGAGTCTTCACATCAAGTATCAATGCTATCCCCTCTGTATACAGGGTAGATGGGATGGACAACTTAGACATTGGCTACCTAAAGTGAGGGGGCAATAAAGGCAGGAAGTGACTGGATTACAAGGTTTCAATAGCGAGTTTAGTTTAAGAGTGTGTGGGGGACACTAGAGTTCTCACTAAATAGTTTTCA
>NW_006408819.1:228009-232198 GCF_000296735.1 Chrysochloris asiatica
AGCAGAGGACAATAAATGCTGGCAAGGATGTGGAGAGACTGAGACATTCCTACATTGCTGGTGAAACTGTAAAGTGGTTCAGCCACTCTGGAAAATAGAATGGCACTTAATCATAAAGTTGGGAATAGAAATACTTTATGATGCAGCAATTCCTCATGCAAGCCAGAAATGCAAGAAATGCAAGCCAGAACATGAGTAGATATATACACACCAATGTTTATCACAGAGCTGTTGACAATAGCAAAAAGATGAAGATAGTCTAAGTGCCCATCAATGGAAGAATGAATTAACAACCTTTGGTAATTGATACATAAACACATTGGAATACTATGCCACTTTGAAGAATAATGATGAAGCTGCAAAATACCTCTTAACATAGATGAACCTGGAGGACATTAAGCTGTTCATCTGAGAGCCATCAAGGCCAGAAAAGTCATCTCATCAGGGTAAACCCCCTTCCAAGACTGAAACCCAAAGGGAACACATGAGTAGGCTTGTAAGCCTTCTGGTGACTGTGTTGGTCTACTTGTCAATGGAATTGGGGGAAAGGCAACAATGAAGACATGGGCTGAGTTCAACCATGTTCCGTAGACACCCGTTGACCCTGAAATGAAAGAAAGATGAGGAGGGGCTGGTTGGTCTGAAGTTTAGGGAGACTTTAGAACTCTTAAGCCCATGGACACCGACCTAGCCACTGGGAACTATAGCTGAGAGTGAAATGGTCAGCTGATCTGAAGTGGGGTGAGGCATGCACGAACACCCAAACTTGCAGATAGTACCCATTTGACCTAGCTTGGATGACTTGTTGATCAGAACTCGACTAGAGGAAATAAACAAGTTTGATACAAGAAGTAAGTATAATTGTTACAATTTAATGAACTTGACCTTTGCTTATACATGTCATTTCGCAAAATTCCAACCAAGAGGGAAGGAGTCTTCACATGAAAGATCAAGCCTATCCCCTCAGTACACAGGGTTGATAGGTAAGGAAAATTTAGACATTGGCTACCAAAAATGGGCGTAATAAAGGCAGGAAATGGCCAGCTTACAAGTTTCCAAGAGTGCTTAGTTTCAGATTGAGGGGTGTGAGGTAGAATCCCCACTAGTCCAGATGGGTCTGGTGAAATGGAATGGGGGAGGATGGTCATAGGATTCTTTTGAATCAATAGTGAGTTATTGTTATCATGACTAACTGTGATTGTCACAACTGTAAAGATAGAAGTTGTATAACGAAAAGGTGGGGGTATTTTATCTTTCATTCAAGGAAAAGAGGACCCTAGGACCATCAAAAGGAAAGAGCAGGAGCAGAGCACAGGATGTTAACCAGAAAAGCTGCAACCACAGAGATGGAAGCAGAGGCAATGGCATAGAGAGATAGAGCAGCTGAGGACTCTAGACCCACGGAATAAGAAAGGCTGTGTGGCGTCATGCAGGAGACTAGCTTGAAAAATATGCCTTGTGGTCATTTAAATCATATATATTTTCTGTGTGTTTTGTGTACATAAAAAAAAAAAGAGGGAATAGAGGCGATTACTGTTAACTGATGGCTCATGGAGGGGATTGTAATAATTGCAATGAAAAGAATATGATTGGTTGAGTACAAAACTGCTGATCTGCCTTGTAAATTATCACTCAATTCACAATAAGAGCTTTAAAAAAAAAAAGGTAAACCATGTATGGGTGTCTTCTTTTAAACTTTATGTATTTGTGGATGTGCTCCCACTTGCCCTCCTGTACCCATTCAACTTGTCTGTCTAACCATATATCTACTAATAGATCACTGTTATTCCAAGACTGTATATATAATATTTTTCACCTCTTTTGCTTTGAAGTCTTGTATTCCTCCCCATGCTTTCCAGTGCCTATCTTTCTTTAACCAACCTGACATCATCATCAGTAATATACTTGTTTTAATCTCATTAGGGGGGACTGCAAGCAAAAAGTCCAATTAAACCAGCGGTTTCTGAGTGGAAGTTAAATTCAAGGCAGACAGGTCAGTTCAGAAGGATATGGCAACTATTGGGATTGACACTGCGGGTTAATGCGCTAGACAACAAGGTCAGTTTGAGCCGCAAGGTTGGTGGTTCAAGTTCACCAGATGCTCCTCAGAAATCCTAAACAGGGTCGCTATAAATCGAAACCAACTCAATGGCACTTAACAACAACAAAACTCTTGATACGGATATGGGGGAAGGATCATGAGGGCTTATTTTGAAGAGGTTTTGAGAAAATTGAAAACTGCTTTAGTGAGCACAAGGCTAAGAAATGTGCCACAAGGAAATTTCCTCATCCCTGATAATACATCTTGTCAATCTTTCAGTGTAGCAAGTGATGCCCTTTGAGAGTTTCGTTGGAAATCTTCACCCCATTCATCCTACAGACCTGATGTTGCCCCTTCAGGCTTCCTTTTGTTCCCCAAATACAAAGAGCGCTAAAAGCAAACATGATTTGAGTCTCTTGAAGGTGCCCAAACTGCCATTTTGGTGTGGTATAAATCAGGGAAGGCTCATTGTTGTTAGGTGCCATGTAGTCGGAACCGACTCATAGTGACTCTAAGGACAACAGAACAAAACACTGCTTGGTCTTGCACCAACTTCACAATCATTGCTATGTTTGAGCCCATTGCTGCTGCCACTGTGCCAATCCATCTAGTTGGGGGGGGGGTCTTCCTCTTTTTTCTCCCACCCTGCACTTTACCGAACATGATGTCTTTCTCAATGGACCGATTCTTTCTCACAATATATCCAAATTATGAAAGACGAAGTCTGTCCATCCTGGTTTCTAAGGAGCATTCTGGCTGTACTTCTTTCAAAACAGATTGATTTGTTCTTTCAATGGTCCATAGTAATCTTTATATCCTCCTCCAACATCATACCTCAAATGCATCAATTCTTCTATGGTCTTCCTTATTCATTCTATATGTACGTACACACACACACACACATTTGTATATATATGTGTGTGTGTGTGTGTACACATTTTATGTATCCCACAGATATACAAGAGTGTGAAAGAGGATATTGGCACATGGGGCTTTCTTTTTCCTGCAAACACTACTGTGAATTGTGAGATGGATTAATCTTATGAATAGCCTTGGATAACTGACAGATAGCAACAGATTATTGAATATTGAAATGCAATGAAGAACACCAGAATATTATGAGCTATAGTGCAGGAAGAAGAGCCTCTCAGTCTGAGATGAATTGAAAGGAATAAAGCTTTCAGGATCTTCATTTGCAGATGGGGCACAACTCAAAATGAAGACAAACAGCTGAAAACATCCACTGATAATAGGAATATGGAATGTCCAAAGTATGAATCTAGGAAAATTGGGAGTTGTCAAAAATTAAATGATATACTTAAGTACCAATATCCTAAGCATTAGTAAAGGTCCTCTGGTAGCGTAGAGGTTACGAATCGGGCTGCTAATCTCACGGTCAGCAGTTCGAAACTACCAGCTGTTCCGCGGGAGAAAGATGAGGCTTTCTGCTCCTGTAAGGATTTACAGCCTTGGAAACCCTATGCAGGGTCACTATGAGTCGGAACTGACTCCACGGCACACAACGACAACAACAAAGCATTAGTAAGCTAATATGGACTGGCATTTGCCATTTTTAATCTTGTAATCACATAGTTTCCTATGCCTGGATTTATAAATTGAAGAGGAATGGTGTCAAGTTCATCATCCAAAAGAACATTTCAAGATCTATCTTGAAGTATTATGCTGTCTGTGACAGGATAATGTTTAGTTGTCAATGACTGCATTTTGCTCACATCGACCATTAACATTCATGGAAGCAGCAGTCAAAAAATCTAAGGACAAAATTCAGAAAGGTGGGGAAAGTTGGAAGAATGGAAGTGAAAATACAGGGATGAAGTGGGGTATGTGGTGGTTACATTGAGGGGTTTGCAATGGAGATGAAATGAAGTATATATGATTTGTTGAATGCAAACTGATGATTTGCTCTATAAACCTTCATTCAATTCACAATAAAAAGTTTGAAAAAAAAAAAAAGAAATAAAATGACGTATTGCATTGGGCAAATCTGCTGCACAAGACCTCATTAAAGTTTTAAAGAGCAAAGATGTCAATTTGAGGACCATGGTGCGCCTGGCCCAAGCCATGGTATTTTCAATAACCTCATATGCATGTGAAAGTTGGATAGTGAATAAGGAAGACCATAGAAGA
>NW_006408819.1:242715-252554 GCF_000296735.1 Chrysochloris asiatica
ATGCAGAAAAGGCATTTGACAAAATCCAACATCCATTCCTGATAAAAACACTCAACAAAGTAGGAATTGAAGGGAAATTCCTCAACATAATCAAGAGCACATACACAAAACTAACAGTCTACATTACTCTCAATGTAGATAAACTGAAAGCTTTCCCTCTGCGAATAAGAATCAGACAAGGATACCCTTTGTCACCACTATTCAATATTGTGCTGGAAGTGTTAGCCAGAGCTATACAGCAAGATAGAGAAATCAAAGGTATCCCAATTGGCAAAGAGGAAGAAAAACTCTCTCTGTTTGCAGACGATATGATCCTATATATAGAAAACCCCAAAGACTCAGTAAAAAATCTACTAGACCTCATTGGAGGATTTAGCAAAGTGGCAGGGTATACGACCAATATACAAAAATCAGTTGGCTTTCAAGAGGGAACCTAGAGCCAGGGGGCCTGGAGGAAGGCAGATTCTCCAGTGAGTAGTATCCAATGAAATGAAATGCAGATGGGTCTCTTGTGATACAATAGTGAATAATTGTTATCAGGACTGATTGTGAGGGTTGGAAATGTAAAGCTAGACATTTTATAGCAAGGAAGGGAGTGATTAACTTTCCAGTCTAGGAGCTGAGGTCCCTGGGACCATCAATCGAGAAGAGCCAAGAGTGGGACCCTACCCAGAGAAGCAGCGATGCCTGAGATGGAGGCAGAGATGATGATGTGGAGCGATAGAGCAGCTGGGGACTTTAGATCCAGAGAGGGAGAGGGGCTGTATGCTGAAGACCAGGGGGAGGAGTGTGTGGGGCAGACTTGCAGGTATACCCTTTGGTTGGTTGATGATGCATGGAGGAGACTGTAACCATGGAAATGAAACTATATAAGATAGAATGAATGTAAAACTAATGTTCTCCCATGTAAACTATCATATGATTCACAATAAAACATTAAAAAAATCAGTTGGATTCCACTATACCAATAACGACAGTGCTGAGAAGTACATTAGGAAAACAATACCATCTACAATAGCCACCCAAAGGATGAAATATCTAGGAATAAATGTAACCTGAGAAACAAAGGAGCTATACAAAGAAAACTATAGAACACTACTACAAGAAACCAAAAGAGATTTATAAAAATGGAAGCATATACCACCATGCTTCTGGGTAGGAATACTTAACATCATGAAAATACTTAACATCGTCAATAATGCCCAAAGCAATTTACACATATAATACAATCCCAATCCAGATTCCAATGTCATTCTTCAAAGAGATGGGAAAAACAAACAAACAAACAAACAAACAAAAACAATTACAAACTGCATATAGAAAGGAAAGAGACCCAGGACAAGCAAAGCATTGCTTAAGAAGAAGAACAAGGTGGAGAGTCTATTACTCCCTGATTTCCAAATTTACTACATGGTACAGGGGTCAAAACAGGCTGGTACTGGTATAATGAAAGATACATTGATCAATGGAACAGAAATGAGAATCCAGAAATTAACCCATCCACACACAACCAACTGAATTTCCACAAAGTACCTAAGTATATCGCATGGGGAGGTGATAGTCTCTTCAACAGATGGTGCTAGCAGAATTGGAAAATGATATGCAAAAGACTGAAACAAGACCTTTACCTCACTCCTTATACAAAAACCAACTCAGCATGTATTAAAGACCTAACTGTGAATCTCAGAATTACAAAGGCCATCAATGAAAAAATAGGGACAAATGTGAACGCTCTAATACAGGGCATACATAGACTACCAAACATTTTGAAAATTACACAAACAAAAGTAGACAAAATAGATCAATGGGATATAGTAAAAATTAAAAACCTATGTGCATCAAAAGACTTCATCAAAAGAGTAGAAAGGGAGCACACAGAAAGGGAAATAATCTTTTGCAATGACACATTGGACAAGGGACTAGTATCTAAAATATATAGGAAACTACAACATCTATACAAGAAAAACAAATAACCCAATTTAAAAATGGGAACTGGACATGAAAAGGCCCTTCACCAAAGAGGAGACCAGGGCAGCCAAAAACATGTAGAAATGTTTGCGATCACTAGCCTTTTGAGGGATACAAAACAAAACAACAATGAGATATCATCTCACACCAGCAATAACAGCAAAGATCAAAAAAGTTGTTGTTGTTGTTGTCAGGTGCCATGGAGTCGGAACCGACTCATAGCGACCCCATGCACAGCAGAACGAAACAATGTCCGATCCTGGGCCAACCTCACTACCACCACCACACTTGATGCCATCAATGATGTCATCTGGCTGATCCATCTCGTTGGGGGTCTTCCTCTTTTTCTCCACCTTAGCCAGCATGACATCCTTCTCCAGCGACTGTTCTCTCCGGACAATGTGTCCAAAGTATGAGAGACGAAGCCTAGCCATCTTGGCCTCCAAGGAGCACTCTGGCTGCACTTCTTCCATGGCAGTCCATGGCACTTTCAGTATTCTCCTCCAACACCACAACTCAAAGGCATCAATTCTTCTACGATCTTCCTTATTCACTGTCCAGCTTTTGCATCATATGAGGTTATTGAAAATACCATGGCTTGGGTCAGGCACACCTTAGTCCTCAAGCTGACATTTAAAAAATAAACGAAAAATTCTAAACCATACAAAAAAATATTTAGAAAGCCAGAGATTAACACTAGGACTTAAGAAATAGGTAATACAATGTTTCCTCATACAACACCAGTCACAAATTCCTGGGTCTAGGTAAGTCAGCCTCTGGCACCTTCTCCTGAGGATCCCAGGAGATTTTTTTCTCATCCCCTGATCCTTGGAGGATCACTCAGACTCCCCTGGAAGAGGGTGTGGGGATGCCCAAAACCCTCTCCAGACTATCCGGTCCAACAGTTGGACCTCTGGCAGTCTCCCTCATCACGCTGGATGCCTTGGGAGATGGCAGACACTGCCTTCGGCATTGACTCTTTGACCCACCCAAAATGGGAGCTGGGGCTTCTCAACCTGCCACCCCACCCCCACCCCCGCACATACACACATCCTTCCCTCTAGGTTGTCTTCTGAATAACCTAAAGAAACTACATCTAACAGAAATAAATAAAAAAAAAAAATTGATTTTTGCAATATAGCCTGGCTGCAATATGACTTGGACAATGATATTCAGTAGTCACAAAATGGTACTTTTGACTTCCAAATTCTCAGAGACCTTGACAACTTCCTCCAAAGAAACAGAGACTGGCAGGAGGTTCCTTACACCCAAATCTTTTGCTTCCTCCATTAATGCCACACTTTTTGTCAATCCTGTTCAACTCACCAAATTCTCCTTTTAAATGAAAAACCTTCTCTGAAACAGTTCCCTCCTGAACCTCCTTTTGATCCTGCTGAGGAGCCATTACACCACTTCCTGCCTCAGCCCCATCTTCCCCTCCCCCATCCCCTGACTCTTCCACTTCTCCTCCTTCTTCCCCCTCCTTTTCTACCCACTGCCCTTCCTGATGATCCTCCTCTCTCACCACCAGTCACAGGATCTAAGAGTACAACACCAACTATCTACCCCGCGCCCCCTTAAGGGAAGTAACCCAGGTCAATGGTCCAACCAAGTGCATGTTCTTTTTTCTATTCCTGATCTTTCCCAGATTGAAGAATGCTTAGGATTCTTTTCTGAAAACCCAGTCAAGTTCCTCAAAGAATTCCTGAGGATAACCTAGTCTTTCAGTTTAACTTGACATGATATTTACATGATTTTAAATGCTACCTTGACCCTGGACAAAAGGGAACTCTTATGGAAAGTAGCAGAAGCCCATGATGATGCCATCCATGAGCAAGCCCCCACCCATCAGATGTTGTTCCTTACTGAGAGCCTAATTGGAATTATCAACATGGAAATGAAGGCACTCAACAGAGGGATCACATGATTACTTGCTTTATAGGTGGAGTGGATAAAAACACCAACAAGGCTGTCAATTATGATAAATTACATGAGGTCACCCAAGGCCCCAATGAACATCCTGCCCTTTTTCTTTCCCGTCTTTCAGAGACCATGATAAAATATACCAACATGAACCCAGAATCGAGAGAAGACTAAACTTCCCTTAAATTGCATTTTATTTCCCAGACTGCACCCAAGATTAAAAGGAAATTACAAAAATTAGAAGGTCCTCAAACCCCACAATGAGACCTTCTAAGCACAGTCTTTGAAGTTTTTAACAACCGAGATGAGAAACAGAGGAACCAAAAAGAAAAGCAACTCTGCATTAAATATCAGATGCTAGCATCTGCCACTTCACACTCACCCCAGCACAGAGCAGGAAAAAGTTTAACAGTCCCTGGAACATGCTTTAGATGTGGGCAGGCTGGACACTGGGCAAAAGCGTGCCCTAACCCAAGGCCACTGACTAAGCCATGGCCAATATGTGGTCAATGGGGCTGCTGGAAGATGGACTGCCCCCACCAGCGATGCCCTCCCAAGTCAGGTTCAGACCAATCTTTAGCTCCCTCCTCCCCCACCCTCGAAAGACTTTTCATCCTTATAAGCTCTCTCTTCAGATGACTGGTAGTGCCCGGGATTCTCCACCCCTACAGAAAGTGTGCCCTCAGAACCCAGAAAAATCGGGACGGTATCTGGTAAGACCATCTCTTTCCTACTGGATACTGGGACAAATCTTTCAGTTCTAACACAATATAGTGGCCCACTCCTTAGAGTAGGCTTAATAATTGGAATGAAAGGCATACCTGCTACTCTCAAACCAACACCACCCCACAATTGTTCCTTTGGAGATTTATCCTAAACTCATTTGTTTTTTAGTAATGCCCTAATGCCTTGTTCCTCTTTTAGGACATGATATCTTACACAAATTAGGAGCTGTAATCCAATTTTAATTTCTAAGAGACAGTCACCCCTACCTTTTACTAGCACAGACACCTGGCCCCTGTGTAAGTACCCTTGAAACTTCACCAAAAATTAATCCCATAATTTGAAATACTGACATCCCTGTCATTTACTGTTGGGAGCAACTGAGCCGAAGGTCCCTGACTTGGGCGTAGTTTAACTGAAGGATTGCAACTGAACAGTTATAGTCCAGAAACTTGGGGTGCATCCAAGTCAAGACCCCTTGCCCCTGAGGAACTTGCAGGGCTGCCTCAAGGGACAGGGAACTTGCAAGGTCTTTCCTTGTATTTATCTTTGTCCTTAGGCTCAGCCTGGGCAACATTCTAGTCGCTCTATCAGCGTTCCAGCTAGCTACCACAAGTTACAGTTTTACTAATAAAGTTCCACATTCAGTACAAGATGTTCTTGTATTCCTTACCTCCCTCCAGCACGTCTCCTTGAGCTGTGTATATAATAAACTCACTGCCTTGGTCTGTGCTGCAGTGTCTCCATCAGAATGCTGCATCCCACCTGGTCCCAACTTTTCTTATTTCACTTGTGTCTTGTGTCTTCCTTTTATTTCTAATCTCCCATCACCCCTAATAAGGTTTAATCTCACCTTGCGGGTCATGCAGAACAGCCAATTGTCAGGCACAGCAGTTGGCTCTAGCAGTTGGTGCCCAACGTGGGGCCCGAGTACAGTGGAACTTCTAAGCCAGAGACAAGGAGACGCTCCGAAGTGAGTGCAGTCAGATAAGGTACAGAGTGGATAGAAGTTTCAACTGGGTGTAAAACCATGGGGATTTTAGGGTCAAAGGACTGTCAGTTGTTTGTAGATATGCTTAGGCTCTACTGAGGGCCAGATTGTTGTTGTTGTCAGGTGCCATCGAGTTGGAACCAACTCATAGTGACCCCATGCACAGCAGAATGAAACAATGTCCAATCCTGGGCCAACCTCACTACCGGTGCCACACTTGAGTCCATCAATGCTGTCATCTGGCCAATCCATCTCGTTGAGGGTCTTCCTCTTTTTCTCTGACCCTCCATCTTACCAAGCATGATATCCTTCTCCAGCGACTGTTCCCTCCTGACAGTATGTCCAAAGTATGAGAGACAAAGTTTGGCCATCTTGGCCTCTAAGGAACACTCTGGCAGTACTTTTTCCTAAACAGATCTATTGGTTCTTTTGGCAGCCCATGGCACTTTTAGTATTCTCCTCCAACTGAGGGCCAGAAGAACTCCTATTAAAGGTGTTCAGCTTGCTCAATTTTTAGATTTTGTACAAGATACCTGTCCCTGGTTCCCAAAGGAAGAGACTGTAAATTTGGATATCTGGAAGAAGGTCAGAAAGCAGTTGTGTGCTTGGTATACTGCTGAAGGGTCTGAAAAGGTACCACATTTTCTCTCTGGACGCTTGTGTGTGAAAGCTTAGATCTCTGGCCTGACTCTGAGAAAGTGGCTTCTACCTCCCACCCTGAACTTGAGCCATTGGTGCCACAGAAGGAGGGGTTGGGAGAGTGGGGAACCTCCACTTGTCCCCCAAACTCTTCCTTAAAGGAAAAAGGGACCCAGAAGCAGAGGGCTCTGACTCAGATTGGGAGAAAAATCAGAGATAAATGCCCGTCAATTGGCTATGCTATCTTTGGCTGAGGCAACTGCTGCCAGCATGAAACTGAAAGTGCTTATGGGCTTAATGCCAAAAGCGAAGGAGCAGTTATCTTGTACTCTGCCTGCTTTGTCTCCAGTTAAAAAGGCCTTGAGAGAAGCAAGTATGGCAGGGGAAGATATGATGGGTTTTTGACAAGGAATCTATCAGGTCCTAAAGAAGCCTGATCCTCAGAACCTGGGTCAAATGCTTCAAGAACATCAGATCATCCCTTTTAAGGCTCTGAAAGAACTTAAATCAGCAGTTTCTGTGTAGGGACCTACTGCTCCTTTTACTTTAGTTCTGTTGGACACAATTGCAATTGAGGCCCTATGTCCATCAGATGGGCAGACTATATCTAAGGCCTGTCTTTCGCCAGGAGATTACCTTATGTGGAAAACAAGCTGGCATGAGCTTAGTGCAGAGCAAGCAGAAAGAAATAGAAGCCATAATATCACCTTGGATATGTTAGTGGGGATTGGAGATTATGCAGCAATGGCTCAGCAACTACGTTTTACTGTTCAGACATATCAGTAAATCAATATAACTGTACAAAGGGCTTGGAAGGAACTACCTACAAAGGGAGAAAGGTCTTTGGACAGATCTAGCATCAGACAAGGTCCTAAAGAGTCTTTTCAGGAGTTTGTAGCTCGCTTGTTACAAGCAGTGGCATGAACTATCTCCGATTCCCAGGCTGGACAGCTGGGAGTGAAACAATTGGCTTTTGAAAATGCTAATAAGTATTGTAAGGAGGTCCTTCAGCCTCACAAGAAGAGGGCTAATTTACAAGAGATGATTAGGCTTTGTGTCAAAATTGGACCTTCTTATGTGCAGGGAGTGACACTGGCTACTGCCATGCAGCAAGCCTTCCAAGGGAGGCGTGAACCCATACAGTCTAGGTCCTGTTCTGGTAAGCAAGGTTTGGGATTTGAATCTGATCAGGATTTTTCCTAGGGGCATTGGTTGCTTCTCCTACCCAGAAAACTGCAGCATAGATTACTTGGCTGTCTGATGACCCAGTATGGGTAAACCAATGTCCCCTAACTAAGGAGAAATTGATTGGTGCTAAGGCCCTAGTCCTAGAACAATTGAATGCAGGGCATATAGAGCCCACTCATAACCCTTGGAATACACCTATATTCATTATATAAAAGAAATAAAGAAAATGATGACTGCTGCAGGACCTTAGGGCTGTGAATAAGACCATGAAGATTTTGGGATCGCTTCAACCTGGCTTCCTAAGTCCTACAGCTATCCCCTTTACATATCAGTTGATTATTATAGATCTTAAAGATTGCTTCTTTACGATTCCTTTGCATCCAGATGATAGAAAAAGATTTGCCTTCAGTGTTTCAACTGTTAATAATAGAGAGCCTCATTTAAGATTTCATTGGAAGTGTTTGCCACAATATGGTTAATAGTCCTTGCTTGTGTCAAGAATTTGCTGCTTCTGCAATTGCTCCGATAAGAGATAAGTATCCTGAGGCCTACATTATACATTACATGGGTGACATTCTCTTGGGCCACCCTCTGAAAGCTACATTACTGTTGATTTTGGGGGATATTCTTTGGAGAAAGCAGGACTGTACATTGCCCCAGAAAAGGTACAAAAAAATCACCTTTTCAGTATCTTGGCAGCATTATAGAAGGCAGGACTATTCAGCCACAAGCAGTTGCTATAAGACGGGATGCCCTGAATACATTAAACAATTTTAAAAAATTATTATGGGGACATTATTTGCCTGCGACCCACCTTGAAACTCACTACGCATGATTTGCAACCACTGTTTACTATTTTACAAGGTGATCCTTCCTCATCCTCCCCTCGTGTATTAACTCCTGAGGCTGAACAATCTCTAATTAAGTTGGAATCTTCATTGCAGCTGGCTCAGTTACGAAGGGTTGACCCCATGAAGCCTCTGCAAGTTTAAATTTTTCCAACGTCGCATACTCCCACCAGTGTTCTGTGGCAGGAAGAAGGTATAATAGAATGGCTGCACATGAATAATACCCAGAAAAAGGTTATAACTCCTTTTCATACCTTGGTGACTTACATGATTGCTAAGGCCGGGATCAGGACTGTCCAGTTATTAACCCATGAATCAGATACTATTGTGACCAACTTTGACAAAACTCAACAAGAATGGCTCTGTCAGTTCTCTCCTGATTGGCCGATAGCACTAGCCAATTTTCCAGGACATTTGGATAATCACAATCCTAAAAGTAAGTTGCTCCATTTCATTAGTCAAACTGCTTTCATATTCCCAAAACGATACATTTTCAACCCATCTTGTTGCATTCACAGATGGCTGTAGTTCTGGTAAGGGCAGATACTATTGTACTGCTCAAACTAAGACCTTGTTGACTCATTTTACATCAGCACAGCATGTGGACTTACAAGTTGGAATACACGAGCAGACATGTGCTCTGATTGGTGAACACGTTGGTCACCAATAAGGGGAAGTGAGGGAAAAAGAGCAATGATGTTGTGAGCTAAGTCCAACCACGTTCAATAGACTCCTGTGAACCCAGGTGGAGACTTGGTTGGTCAGCACTTTGACAACATCTGGGGACTCCTAGGCCCAGAGTCAATGACATAGCCACAGAGTACTAGAGTGGAAAATGAAACTTCTAGCTTATAAGAAGAGAGGGCATATGCCCAAGAACACCCACACTTGCAGATAATATGCACCTGACCTGGCTTCAATGGCTGGATGATCAGAGCTCAACTAGAAAAAGAAAGAAGAGGAAAAAAAGAGTAATCTGATAAAATTTGATCACCTTGACTTACACCTATGAATGCAGTAGCTCAAAAGAGGGAACAAATCTTTACAGTGAGGATCATTCCCACCCCCTCAATACACGGGGTAGACAGGGACCGGCAACTTGGACATTGGGTACCCTAATGGGGGGGGAGGGGCTACAGCTTTCAAGCTGGATCCTAGATCCAGAGGGCGTGGAAGAAGGTAGAATCTCCACTGAATAGTATCCAATCTGTCTGGGAAGGACTGATTAAAGGAGATGTGGATAGCATTCATGTGGTACAATAGTGAATAATTACTATCAGGACTGACTGTGAGGCTTGGAAATGTAGAGGTAGACATTCTATAGCAAAAGGAGGGGAGTGTTTGACTTTGCAGTCCAGGAGTGGAGGACCCTAGGACCCTCAAGAGAGAATAGTGGAGTACGGGACCCTACCCAGAAAAACAGTGATGCCAGAGATGGAGCCAGAGACATGGAGAGATGGAGCACCTGGGAACTCTAGACCTAGCGAGATAGAGGGGCTGTGTGCTGATGAGCAGGGGCCAGGCTTGTGGGGTGTACCATTTGGTTGGTTGATGATGCA
>NW_006408819.1:255564-256170 GCF_000296735.1 Chrysochloris asiatica
CAGCATGACAGATGAGTGGTGGCCGTTTGGTTTTATGTCTAAATCAAACACAATAAAACATTAAAAATAAACGGGGAGATAGACCATATAAGCCTACACCTCACAACCTTTTGAACCATTCTTTTATGGCCATTCTCACCTTTCCAGTAAGTACGATGGCGGGAACACCCCAGATGTATTGGACTTATTTTCCGGATCCACCTATGGCCCAAACGGTTAACTGGGATGTCCATAATGCCTTAATGAGTGGGCAATGGGTGCATAATGGACATATTCCCACTACTTTTCATTCCCTGTTTAATTATATGAGAAAGAGTGCCTTTTTGCCCATATGTCTGTCTCTTAATGGGACATCCTTTTGCCTTGGTATTGTTGTTGTTGTTGCTGCTGTTGTTAGGTGCCATCGAGTCGGTACCTACTCATAGAAACCTTATGCACAGCAGAACGAAACACTGCCCGATCCTGGGCCAACCTCACTACTGTTACAATGCTTGAGTCGATCAATGCTGCCACTTGGCCAGTCCATCTCATTGAGGGTTTTCTTCTTTTTCTCTGACCCTCCACCTTACCAAACATGATACCCTTCTCCAGCGACTGGTCCCTCCT
>NW_006408819.1:258360-264034 GCF_000296735.1 Chrysochloris asiatica
AAAAAAGAAAATCAGAACAAAGGAAAACAGACATAGTGTATTGTCCACCTTTGTTCCGAGGTTCCTGTTGCATTTTTCTGTGGTGTGTCTGCTCCCCTGCGTGGTCTTGCCATTTTGTCTCACCCAAGTTGGAGGCTCCTGGCTGCTGAGCCTGGCAGATTCAAAAGTATGTGATTTCTTACTTTTGCTGCAAGTTCCACTAGCTATAAGCCTTCAAACTTTTAAAAATATTCCTACCTATGTGGTTCCGAGCCTTGGAGCTCTGCCCTGAATCTGCTTTGCTGGTATTCTGTGGTATTGCTGTTGGAGAACCTCACTGCACCTCTACCCTAGCCGCCATCAAGCCCCACCTCCTCAATGCATTTTTGCTTTCTACTTGTATGATGTTCTTGATTTCATTCCACAACTCTTCTGGTCTTCAGTCTTTAGTATTTAATGTATCAAATCTGTTATTCAGATGATCTCTGAAGTCAGGTGGGATATATTCAAGGTTACATTTTGGCTCTTGTGGACTTGTTTTTATTTTCTTCAGCTTCAGTTTGAATTTGCATATGAGTAATTGATGATTTGTTCAACAGTCTGTCCCTAGCATTGTTTTGACTGATGATATGGAGCTTTTCCATCGTCTCTTTCTGCAGATGTAGTCAATTTGATTTCTATGCTGTCTAAAGAAGGTATTTGAAATGAATAAATCATTGATTTTGCTGAATTCTATCATGCGATCTCCAACATCATTTATATCACCAAGGCCATATTTTTCCAACTGCTGATGCTTCCTCGTTGCTCCCAACCTTTGCATTCCAATTACCAGTAATGAGCAATACATCTTGATTGTATGTCTGATCAATTTCAGATGGAAGAAGTTGGTAGAATCCTATTTCATCCTCACTGGCTTTCGTGCTTGGTGCATTAATTTGAATAATAGTGGTATTAACTGGTCTTCCCTGTAGGCGCACGGATATCATCCTATCACAGACAGCGTTGTACTTCAAGACTGAACTGCATATGCTCTTTTTGACAATGAATGCAACACCATTCCTCTTAAATTTGTCATTAGTAAACCATGTGGTTGTCAGATTCAAAATGACCAATACCAGTCCATTTCAGCTCACTAATGCAACACAATACCATTCCTCTTCAATATATCATTCCTGACATAGTAAACCATGTGGTTGTCAGATTCAAAATGGCCAATACCAGTCCATTTCAGCTCACTAATGCCTAAGATATCAATGTTTAAGCATCCCACTTCATTTTTGACAATTTCCAATTTTCCTAGATTCATACTTCATATATTCCATGCTCCAATTATTAATGAATGTTACAGCTGTTTCTCTTCTTTTTGAATTTTGCCCCATCAAGAAATGAAGGTCCCAAGGGCTTTACACCTACGGGCTTTACTCCATTTGCATCATCACGGTCAGCTCTACTTTGAGGAGGTAGCTCTTCCCCAGTCACATTTTCAGTGCCTTCCAACCTTAGGGGCTCATTTTCTGGCACTATATCTGACAGTGTTTCTCTGTTATTCATAAGGTTTTCTGTGACCAAATATTTGGCAGTAGTTCGTCACTCCTTCTTTCTAGTCTGTCTTCGTCTGGAAGCTCATCTGAAACCTGTCTTTATGCTGGTATTTAAATACCCTGCTGGTATTTAAAATACTGGTGGCATAGCTTCCAGAATCACAGAAACTCACAAGCCACCACAGCATGACAAACTGACAGACGTGTGGTGGTGGCTAGAGGATAGACATGTATTTACGTGAATGAAGGGGAGGCAATATACAGTAAGAGGGAGGCCAAGAAAATGGAGGCAGGGAAGGCACTGGGAGGAGTGCAAAAATTAAAGGCACTGGGGTAAATAGTGGGAGATGCACAGTCCTACATTGATAATGATCTATGAATAGATCCATGGATAGACACTGAGACCGAATGGAAGTGGGAAGAAAAGTGGGAGTATACTCACAAATAATATGTATGGGTTTGACAGAGGGTATTCATACATGGACATTTCCTTTGACTGCCACTCGTATGTCAGTTTGTTGTACTGTGGTTGGTTGGTTGTTGCTATGATTCTGGAAGTTATGTCACCAATAGTTAAAATACCTTCAAGGTCACCGATGGTGACATGTTACATATGGTGACAGGTTTCAGTGGAGTTTCCAGACTAAGACAGACTAGAAATAAAGGAAAGATCTTTTTGAATGCTTAGCCACTGGAAACATGAATAGCAGCAAAACAGTGTCATATATAATGGGGGAAGGTGAGCACCTCAAGTTGGAAAGCACTCAAAAAGCTGCCTCCTAAAAAAAGAGTCAACAATAATGAAATGAATGGGGCAAAGCTTCAGGACTTTCATTTGCTGATGGGTCACAACTCAAAATAAGAGAAACAGATGCAAATAGCCATTAAAAATTAGAACATGAAATCTACAAAGTATAAATTTAGAAAGATTGCAAGTTGTCAAAAATAAAATGGAATGCATAAAGACTAGTATCCTGGGCATTAGTGAACTGAAATGAACTGGTATTGACCATTTTGAATCATACGATATACTATCCTGGGAATGACAAATTCAAGACATACAGTGTTGCATTCACCATCTAAAAGAACCTTTTGAGATCTATCTTGAAGTATAACATTGTCTGTGATAAGATAATATCCATACACCTATAAGGAAAAGCCATTAATACCACTATTATTCAAATTTATGCACCAACCACAAAAGCCAGTGATGATGAAATTGAAGAATTCCACCAAATTCTTCAGTCTGTAGTTGGTCAAACATGACATTAAGATGTATTAATAATTACTGGTGATTGGAATGCAAAGGTTGGAACCAAAGAAGAAGGATCAGTCGTTGGAAAATATAATCTTTTTTTAAAAAAAAACTGTATCCAGCTTTCTTAAAGATACTATTCATAAACAATCGTATTCAGGCAAGACATGGGCAGACAATTGTTAACAGTATACAACAACTTTCAAACTCCCTTCTTTGATGGACTGCCAAAACCAGAAAGCCACTATAAAACCCAATGAAGTCTTCATCTGATGCTCTGAACAGGGTAAGTTTACAGTGAGGGTTGGCATCTCACATTTAGCATATTGTTTAACAGCTTTTCACGAGCCAGTCCTGACTTTCAGAAAATGAAATAAAAATGGCAGAATGGCCAATCTGAAGGACGCACAATCTAAACAAAGGAACCACTGCTCTTTTGCGGGGTGCCACTGAGATGGTATCACTGGAAAGTCCAGATTGTCTGACACATGAATAACTAGTTTCCTGAGGTCAGGTCCCAACAGATCTCTGGGTTTATAGGAGTCAAGTCTATGCTAAAGGCATAGAGGGAGAAGAGGATTTGAAGATGTGAAAACAAATTGTACTTTTTCCACACCACAAGGCATTTGTGCCAAGGTGGTTAATGTGTGTTAATGTTAGGGAATCCTTCCTACTGGGAACCAAGAGGGAGTCTCTCAAAACTAGATGGAGATTTAGACAACTGCTTCCGGGTTGCTGGGTGACCTTGAGCACTAAGGACTGACATGGTGGTGGTCTGGAGGCTGAGTGTTGTCTGTGGTGCTCAAGGAGCCCGAGCTCTGTTCCCTCAAACTCCAGTGATCAGACCTGCTCTTGTCTCAGCATTTCTCCAGGACTGGTCTACTCCAGAAGTGCAGCACATTCACCTGTCTCCCAGCCACTGTTCTGGTTCCAAGGCTGCATCTCTCCACTGGACTGGTGAGAGGGTTGTCAGTGTTTTGCTTCTGGGCCTGCTCCCAGCTGCTTAATTGAATTCTTGCTCTGCAATGGACTACTCTCTAGCTGCAGTTCTCACTCTCCATGGTCACTGGGGCATGGAGCATGTTGTTACTGACTATATCCATGAGGATGCACCACAGAAATCTGCCAAGGCTGGCCTTCTGGCACTCTCAGCTTTAACCTTTGCTGGTCTGTGCTATTTCAACTATCATGATGGAGGCATGTGTGGAAGCTCTGTCTTTGACTTGTTGTTGTTAGGTGTCATTGAGTTGGCACTGACTCATAGCGACCTTATGCACAGCAGAACGAAACATTGTCCAATCCTGGGCCAAACTCATTACTTTTGCCACATTTGAGTCCATTGATGCTGCCACTTGGCCAATCCATCTCATTGGGGGTCTTTCTCTTCTTCTCTGACCCGCTACCTTACCAAACATGATATCCTTCTCCAGCGACTGGTACCTCCTGACCATATGTCCGAAGTATGAGAGATGAAGTTTGGCCATTTTGGCCTCCAAGGAGTACTTTGGCTGCACTTCTTCCCTTAAAAAATGATTGTACACCTCTTTGCCTCTTTGTCACCCCGTTCAAATATCAATAGGGAGGAAATAACAGCTGTCCATTGGTGAAACAACCCTCATCTAATCACTTGATTCTTTTCACAATTTAATCTTGGAGGAAAAGGTTTGAGAGGAATTAATATTGACAGAATAATGAGACTGCCTTCCATATTATGGTGAGATAATGAGGTTGTCTCCTAGCTTTTTAGAAGACTCACAGTGTGACAAAACATTGTATGAGCGTGTACCTTTTAATTTATCAATCTCTTAATGGGAACTCAATTTGTTACTATCAGCATATTACAATCATAATTCTTTGATATTTGTTCTAGGAATGATGGACAATGGGAATGTCTGTTAACTCAAAAGTAAAGATTTTGCAGAAAATTTTAACTGTCTTACGTTTTTGGAAACATCCTCTTCTGTTTTTTTTATGCATGTCTGTTGATGGTTACATGTCCTAGTGAAACTTTAAAATGAGGAAATGTCTCACTAATTTCTGAATTTTAGGAGGTAAAGCTTGGAGAATGTTTTAACATAGAGAAGCTCCTTTCCTTGTAGATGTATTAAAATATAGATTGCAAACTGAGACATATTCTTCAAATGTTCTTAAATAATCTGCCTACAAATATAAAACTGAAAAGTAACAAACTGCTGTTTTCTTACTTTGGGAATCTCTAATGTGAAAATGTATTTTATGAAAAGAAAATTTAAAATAAAAGGATACATAAAAAGAACACAAAACCTAGATGGGAAAGATGTTTGCTTCCACATCAATCCAGGTTTGGAGACACTGTATTAGTGACATTTGCTCCTTTCCCCCAAAAACAATGAAGTGTTTTGTGTGCTAATAACATAGCTTAAAAAAAAGTAAAACAAAATTCCTCATTTTTATAAGACTTGATAAAAATCATATTTCAAACTGTATAGCCACCAGAAGTACACAACTATCAAAAATGTACACATTTCACTTGGCATTCCCAGCACCTTCAGCTTTCTGTGTCTGGTCTGTTTTGGCATCTCTATTTTCTGCACCATTGCCAGCATCAGCTTTCCCCTTTTACCCTTTGGGTACCTTCTCTTCCTTCTTTTCAGGGCCTTTTTAGGCTTAGGCTCTGGATTTGGAGAAGCAGGTTTAGTAGATAACCTTGCAGATCTCCTCTGAGGTTCATCCTTCACCTTGGCTTTATCTCCCTTAACATCCCCTTTAGCCTTTCCCTTGAGCATGGTGGCTTCAGTAGCAGGGTGTAGGTGCGAGGCGTGGGGATGTGGCTGTGGGCATACTTTGGTCGATCCAGGGGGCGTTCTTGCCTCTTCTTCACACTGCTTGGAAAATATAATCTTTTTTTAAAAAAAAACTG
>NW_006408819.1:268707-291442 GCF_000296735.1 Chrysochloris asiatica
TTAGCAGCGTGATTCGTAACCACTGTGCTACCAGAGCTCTTTCCCTGTAGGTGCATGGATATTATCCTATCACAGGCAGCGTTGTATTTCATGACTGATTGGGATATATTCTTTTTGACAATGAATGCAACACCATTCCTCTTCAATTTGTCATTCCTGGCATAGGAAACCATGTGGTCCTCAGATTCAAAATGGCCAATACCAGTGCATTTCATCTCACTAATAAATGCTTAAGACATCGGTGTTTATGTGTTCCATTTCATTTTTGTCAAGTTCTAATATTCCTATATTCCTACATCATACATTCCATGTTTTGATTATTAATGGATGTTTACAGCTGTTTCTCTTCTTTTTGAGTTATGCCCCATCAGCAAATGAAGGTCCCGCGGGTTTTTCTCCCACAGGCTTTACTCCATTTGCGTAATCACAGTCAACTCTACTTTGAGGAGGCAGCTCTTCCCCAGTCGCATTTTGGGTGCCTTCCAACCTGAGGGGCTCATTTTCTGTCACTATATCTGACTATATATCACTATCTCTGCTATTCATATGGTTTTTTATGTATAAATATTTGGAAGTAGTTCATCACTCTTTGTTCCTAGTCTGGAAGCTCATCTGAAACCTATCCACCATGGGTGACCCTGTTGGTATTAAAATACAGGAGGCATAGCTTTCAGAATCACAGCAACTCACAAGCCACCACAGTACGACAAACTAACAGACAAGTGGTGGCCATTTGGTTTAAAAACTAACAAACAAACGGCTATGCAATTATAAATATGTAATTGGTACAGGTGTACAAAAAAATTCTCTTTTAGGAATGAGGGCTGAGAAAAGGAAAGATGACAATCACTGGGCTGGACAATGCATTGTGCAATAGCTTCAACATGCAAGTGGGGGTGGGAATTGAGGTAATCACACTGATCAGCCTCTTCCATGTGGAAAATTCAACTTTTAAAATGAAAAGTTTTCAAAGTCTAAGTCTGGCTGGTTGAGATCAGCCCATAGAAAGGTGTTTTCCTTCTCTGACAATCTATCTTCTGTCATGAGTTATGATTCAGTCAGGGCTGGGGGGTAAGTGGGGGCAGGGAGGGAAATCTCCCACCAAGAGCAGAACTACAGCGTCCTGTCTGGCATCTATCCTTGAACTTGGATCTGTTCTGTCAGGGTTGTGACTGAACACATGCTCAATGCTGGCAGGGAGGGGCATCTCTCAGGGAGTATTTAATCAAGGAGCCAGGGACAAAGATGGGAACTCTCAAGGGTGGAGACTGATGGGTTTGCCCACCCCAAGACAGAGCTACTCTTAACTCTGGGGAACTGGACAGACTGTCAGGGTGAGCACTATGCCCCTCCCCCTTCAGCCTAAGGGGACTCAGAAAGTGAGAACCTTAGTCTGAAGGGGGCTCAAGATGAGAAGTCAAGAATAGAATTTAAGGGAGGAATGAGGGGATCTTGAACTAGCATAGGAGGCCCCACAGAATTCAGTTCTGCCCCCTGATATCAGCATACTAAGACCCAGGCAGAGCTGTATAGCTAAGCAATCCCCACTTCAATTCTAACTTAGGGATCTCAGGGAGGTGGGGTCTTGGTATGAGGGGGCCAGCTTTAGGGCAGCACAGTGGAAAGGGCATTATTCCTGCAATACTGTAGGCCCTAGGAGAGGGCTGAGTTGACCCCACCCCATCCTATATAGAGGGGTACCCAGACCTACCTATCACTCTTGACAATCCTGGGTGCTCCCACATATGTGCACTCTCACTTCTTCCTTGTGTGTCTCAGTGAGGTGAAAGACTTGTCCTGAGGGGTGTGGACTCAAGTCAGCAGAAGGAGGAATCTCAAACTGCTAGTAGTCAAGTGGAAGATCTTGAAGGAAGGTAGGATGGACCCTCCAAAGAAAAGACACCACAGAGTTCTGCTCTCCCCTATTCTCAGCATTGAGAAACTATGGACAATGTCTGGTAGATGTGGCATACTCTTACTCCTGCTACATGGATGGAGGAAGTATCAGAAAGGTGAGGCCTTCGTCTGAGGGGAAACACGTCAGCAGGTAAGTGTCCAGGCCCTTCCAAGAGTAAAAATTAATACCCTGAAGGACAGAGGGCTCCCCCTATCCAGAACACATGTGGCCCTTCTCCTGCTCTCAGTCTTGGAAGACCACAGACAGCGGTGGTGGGATGCAGTGTTTCCTCACTTTTCCTTCGTAGGGCTTCAGGAAGATGAAGACCTTGGTCTGAGGCAGCCACTTCAGATCAGCAGAGGGAGCTGTTGCTGGATCTTCCAGAAGTTAAGATGAGGACCTTGAGGGAAAAATGAGGTGCCTTTCCACACCAGAACATGGATGGAGCAAGACAGAAATCTGCTCTGACTCGATGCCAGCTCTGGGAGACTGAAAAGGTATGTAGGGCTTAATCTCCCTTCCCCCATCATTTCCAGTTTGGTGAATTTAGGAAGGTGAAGTCCTTAGTCTAAGGGAGTGTCATCACATCATTAAAGAGAGCCACATCTGGTCAGCAAAGGGTGGAGTCCTAGTGTCTGTCAGGAATGAAGGTGAGGACTGAGGGAAAACCCCCAATCTCAGGACAGATGAGACCTCTACAAAGTTTAGTAGTCCTTGCTGTCACCCCTGGGAGGTCCTGAGTAGGTGTGGCTGGATGTCGGGCCTCCACAGTTCCTCCCCATAGGTCTCAGGGATGTGATCTTTTGTTTTGAGAGTTTTGCCTCCAGTCAGCAGAAGGGTGAGAATACTGAGAGAGCTCTGAGGGAACCACCAGCCCTGAACAATGAAGACATCCTGCTGGGAGATGGAAGAGTGAATCTCAATTTATCTCACACGAGTACAAAGGAGGTGAGGACCTTTTTCTGAGGCATGTGTGCTCAGTTCAACAGAGCACAGAGAAAACAAGGTAAAGACCCTGAATGTGTTCCAATGCCCCACCCATCCAGGCAGAGAGAGGACCCTACAACCTCAACCCCACCTGCCTCACTGTTAGCCCTGGAAGCCTTTGTCAGAGCTGCCAGAGTTTCTCAAGTAACGCTGCTCACACTCTCCCCTCCCCCTTTCTCTCCTACAAGCCTTTGAGCTCCCATCACTCACCCTCCAGCCCCCAGCTTTTTTTGCTGACCCCAACAAGAGTCACCATGTTTTCCTTTCAGAAATGTTGGTACTGTATGCTTGATGAAGGCCTTCAGGACCAAAGTGATGTACAGAGCCTGGTGGGTATGAAAGTTTCAGTGGCTGTGAATAAGGAGGTCTCTTCCTCATCCACAACTTCCTCCTCCACTTCTCTGATCCCAAGCACCCCCAAGGAGATGGCTGCTGCTGGGACACTGAGTTCTTCTCCTAGTCCTTAAAGAGGTTGCTCCTCCCCCACTGTCATCACAGCCACTCCATGGAACATTTCAGTTGAATCCTTCAGTAGCCAAGAAAAGAAGGCTCTCAGCACTGGATAGGTCCTGCCAGATATTGAATGCTTGTCCAAAGACCAGCTCCTAAACCAAGGGGCACTTCACAAAGGCAGAAATGCTGAGTATTGTCATCAGAGTGTATTAGGGCCACTTCCAATTATCTTCAGGAAGCCTTGGAGTACATGCAGATGGTCTTTGTTTTGGCATATATGTGATTAGCCACTCATGTATTCTTGTCAACGTACTGGGCCACACCTATGGCAGGATGCTGAGTGGTGACCAGGACATTACCAATACTAGCCTTATGATCATTATCCTGAGTGGATCTTCTTGGAGAGCAACTCTGCCCCTGAGGAGAAAATGAGGAAAGCTCTAAATATGATGGGTGAGTTTGCTGGGAGGGAGCATGGAAAGCCCAAGAGAGTTGTCACTGAAGAGTGGGTGCAATAGTACTGGCAGGTGTCCAATAGTAACTCTGCTTGCTATGAATTCCTGTTGGACTTAACAGTCCATGTGAAAATCAACAAGATGAAGTCCTCAGACATCTTACCACCCTGGTTTGAAGAAGCATTTTGAGATGAGGAAGGAAAATTCCAGGCCAGAACTGCCACCACAGCCATTGAAATTTCCAGTGCCACATCTAGCAGCATCTTCTGCTCTGAATAAAGTCTCAGAATTTATATGAAGAGAATGATCACTGTGCTCAGTAATGGAGGGCCGGAGTGCAACTAGTGAATACAGTGTACTCACATAACAATTTGTGCCACTGTTTCTATAAGGGGTTGGGTGGGTGAGGGAACTTAGAGATTTATTTCTCTCCTTGTTGATATTTTTCAAATGTTGTCTCTTGAATGTAAGTTTACCAATGACATTGATCACACATTTGCTCTTGTTGTTAGGTGATTTCGAGTTCATACCAACTCATAGTGACCCTATGCACAACAGAACAAAACACTGCTCGGTCCTCTTCCAATCTCACAATCATTGCTATGCTTGAACCCATTGCCTCTGCAACTTTTCCTATCTTATCTTGTTGAGGGCCTTCCTCTTTTTCGCTGACCCCTCCATTTTACCAAGCATGATGTCCGTCTTTGGGGATTGGTCTCTCCTGATAACATGTCCAAAGTCTGGCCATCTGGTTTCTAAGGAGAATTCTGGCTGTACTTCTTCCAACACTGATTTGTTTTTTTTTGTTGTTTTTGGCAGTCCATGGTACTGTTAATATTCTCCTCCAACACCATAACTCAAATGCATCAATTCTTCTACTGTCTTCTTTGTTCATTGTCCAACTTTCACGTGCATATGAGGTAATTGAAAATACCATGGCTTGAGTCAGTCACACCTTATTCCTCAAACAGACATCTTTGCTCTTCAATACTTTAAAGAGATATTATGCAGCAGATTTACCTAATGCAATACATTGCTTGATTTCTTGACTGCTGCTTCCATGAGTGTTGATGGTTGATCCAAGCAAAATGAAGTCTTTGACAACTTCAATATTTTCTCCATTTAACTTGATGTTATTTGTTGGTCCAGTGGTGAGGATTTTTGTTTCCTCTACATTGAGGTGAAACTCATACCGAAGGCTGTGGTCTTTGATCTTCATCAGTAGGTATTTTAAGTCCTCTTCGCTTTCAGCAAGCAAGGTTGTATCATCTGCATATTACAGGTTAATGAGTCTTCCTCTAATCCTGATGCCGCATTCTTCTTCATATAATCCAGCTCCTCGAATTAATTCTTCAGCATACATATTGAATAAGTATGGTGAAAAAATATAACCCTGGCACACACCTTTCCTGATTTTATACCATTCAGTATTGTGTTCGAACAATTGCCTCTTGGTCTGTGTACAGGTTACACATGAGCACAATTAAGTGTTCTGGAATACTCATTCTCCACAATGTTTCCATAGCTTGTCATGATCCACACAATTTAAAGTCTTTGTGTAGTCAATAAAGAACACGTAAACATCTTTCTGGTATTCTGTTTTCAGCCAAGATCCATCTGACGTCAGCAATGATATCCGTCATTCCTCATCCTCTTCTGAGTCCAGCTTGAACCTCTGGCAGTTCTCTGTCAATGTACTGTTGTAGCTCCTTTTGAATTATCTTTAGCAAAGTTTTACTTGCATGCCATATTAATGATATTGTCCTATGATGTCCGCATTCTGTTGGGTCACCTTTCTTTGGAATGGGCACAAATAAATGTCTTCCAATTAATTGGCCAGCAGCTATCTTCAAAATTTCTTGGCATAGATGAGTGTGTGCCTCCAGTGTTGCATTAGTTTGTTGAAATATTTCAATTTGTATTCCATCAATTCCTGAAGCTTTTGTTCTTTACCAATGCCTTCAGTGCACCTTAGATTTTTTCCTTTGTTATCATTGGCTCTTGATCATATCTCTTGAAATGGTTGAATATCGACCTTTTTGTTGTTATTGGTATAGAAACTCCTCTATATTCCATCCATCTTGTTTGCTGCTTTTTGGTCACACATTTACTGCTGTTTATTCGATACAAGAAAACTAGAAGAATTGATGCATTTGAGTTATGGTGTTGGAGGAGCATATTGAAAGTATCATGGCCTGCCAAAAGAACAAACAGATCTGTGTTGGAAGAAGTATAGCCAGAGTGCTCCTTGGAGGCCAGGATGGCCAGACTTCATCTCCCATACTTCAGACCTATTGTCAGGAGGGACCAGTCACTGTGTAGAGGAATATCATGTATGATAAGGTGGAGGGTCAGAAAAAAAGAGGAAGACCCCCCAGAGAGATGGATTTGCAAAGTGGCAGCTTCAATGGGCTCAAGAATGGGAGCAATTGTGAGGTTAGACCAGGCAGTGTTTCGTTCTGCTGTGCATAGGGTTGCTGCGAGTTGGAACCAACTTGATGGCACCTAACAACAACAACATTTTATACAAGAGTAAAAGTTTTGCTGTTTTGTAAAGCAAATTGGGAAACCTTCCATTTCATGTGGTAATCCGAAACATGATAGCATGGCATTGAAACAGGAATATCTTTGAAAAAATGTGAAATAACTCTGTATTAAAATATAGAGGAAAATTAAGAATATGGTTAATCCTTGAGTTCCCTTATTTTTTTTTTTTTGTTGTTCTGTAAAATTAAAAGCTTTACACTTTGATATGCTTGGATTATTCAAGAACATAGGGAATTTAATATTAATAAATGAAAGCTCCTGCTCACTGGCTCATTTGTTTCCCAAACATGAATTGAGCATCTGCTTTTTGGAAGATGCAGTGTTAGTGGACGTATCCAAGGCAAATCAAGACACATCCCTCCTTATGTGAGAATGGCAGCATCTAAGAGCAGCGATCATACAGAAGTATGGTACCATGTCTTCTAAGAACTGATCAGTAACAGTTGCTTTCCAGTTAATTCTGACTCACAGCAATTCCATGTGTGTCAAGAGTAGAACTGTGCTCCTAAGGATTTTCAGGGCCTGAGTTTTTGGAAGTAGGTTGCCAGATCTTTTTTCCAAGTTTCCTCTGGTGGACTCAAACCACCTACCATTCTCCTCCTGATGGACACATAAGTTGTTTTCCATTTGTTGCTAGGATTAATAAGACTCAAATGAACATTTCTGACCATGAATTCTTGGGCAAATGTGTGTGCTTTCTAATCAGGAAGGTGTATCAACTCAGACATTGCATTAAGTTGGAATGAGCTTGAATAGCTTGTTATTATTATTGTGTGCTATTAAGTCAGTTTTGACTCATACGACACTGAAAAGGGTTTCCAAGGAGCAACTGGAGGGTTTGAACTGTCGACCTTGTGGTCAGCAATCCAGTGTTTTTGCTATAGCACTACACTAATTTCTAGTCTCACAAATTTGTGAATATGAATATCCTGTTGTTGTTGTTGTCAGGTGCCATCGAGTCGGAACCGACTCATAGCGACCCCATGCACAGCATAATGAAACAATGTCCGATCCTGGGCCAACCTCACTACCGCTGCCACACTTGACGCCATCAATGATGTCACCTGGCTGATCCATCTCGTTGGGGGTCTTCCTCTTTTTCTCTGACCCTCCACCTTACCCAGCATGACATCCTTGTCCAGCGACTGTTCTCTCCGGACAATGTGTCCAAAGTATGAGAGACGAAGCTTAGCCATCTTGGCCTCCAAGGAGCACTCTGGTTGGACTTCTTCTAAAATAGATCTATTGGTTCTTTTGGCAGTCCATGGCACTTTCAGTATTCTCCTCCAACACCACAACTCAAAGGCATCAATTCTTCTACGATCTTCCTTATTCACTGTCCAGCTTTCACATCCATATGAGGTTATTGAAAATACCATGGCTTGGGTCAGGCGCACCTTAGTCCTCAAGCTGACATCTCTGCTCTTCAATACTTTAAAAAGTTCCTGTGCAGCAGATTTGCCCAATGCAATACGTCGTCTGATCTCTTGACTGCTGCTTCCACGAGTGTTGATAGTTGATCCAAGAAGAATGAAGTCCTTGACAACCTCAATCTCTTCTCCATTGATAAGAATGCTGTCCATTGGTCCAGTGGTGAGGATTTTTGTTTTCTTCACATTGAGATACAATCCATACGTAAGGCTGTGCTCTTTGATCTTCATCAGTAAATATTTTAAGTCCTCTTCACTTTCAGCAAGCAAGGTTGTATCATCTGCATATCTCAGGTTGTTAATATGTCTTCCTCCAATCCTGATGCCACGTTTTCCTTCATAGAACCCATACACGCTCATAAATATGTTTATTTTATCCTTTGAAGTTTGGTCAGAATTGTGGATGAAAAAATATGGTCTAACTGTTCATTTAATGTGTGTCTCCTCTATTTCTAATTAGGCTAGCAGAGCATTAACTTAATTCCTCACTCATATGAAACTGAATACGTGGAGTGTATCCCAAGTAACAGGATTCCTGTGATCATGAATTAAGACTCTGCAATGTTAGCAAATCATTTCCCTTCAGTTTGAGAAGCAAGAGGTCAGGGAATGGGCCAGACCCTCCACTAGTGAGGCAAAGGGAGGGACCAGGGGAGAGCAATTGCCAAAGTCCATGAGAGAAACACCACATGCACCATATCCAGAGAGCCACGGCAGGCTGACACTAAGGGCTCCAAATGCAGAGTTCACTGTAGGGTGGAGAAGGGACCAGAAGGAAAGTAGGTGGGGATTCTTACCAGCTGGAAGTTGATTTTTGTCTGAGTGGGCAAGTCTACAGCATCAATGGTCCAGGGCAATCACACACTCCACATTGTGTTGGAATTGCCCTGACCTTCTATCTGTATGGGAGTTGAAGCCATAATGATGAAATTTGCTTTCCATGCCAAATCCTCCCCCTGTCCTTTACCTCCAGTATCTGAATCCTTGTGGACGTCGAATCTGTCACCCAACACAATAGGCTCCCAGCCACTCACTTTCCTCACACACCTGCCTCTGCCCTTCCTTCCCACTCTCCCACTCTCAGCAAATTCACAGAAACACACACACATCTATTTTTCACAAGTTGTTGTTTTATTTGGAAAATCACCATTGGGGTGCCATACTGGTGTAATCTTCACTGGTAGTAACTTTTCAGCATCCAGACCTCTGGAGATACAGCAGAGTTTTGAAGTCTCTGGCTTAGTCTGAAGTTACTGGCATTACGGGGAATTACTGGAGTTGATGGATGTCTCCAGGGAATCTCGGTTCTTGATATTACTTGAGGTGATGGATCTCACCTGGGACACTTGGTTGTGGGCATTACTTGAGGTGATGGGTCGCTCCAGGGAATCTTGGTCCACACAAGAATCACTTTTATCCACTTTGTTTTTAAACCGACGATAATGGCCATATAGAGTTAGCTCTTTTTCTTTTATAGGAATTTTGGGGCAGACGTGAGCTTTAGGAGGTGCTCTCCTCCTCATACTTGGAAGACGGGATCTTTTCACCCCTGTGGTTTTCTTTGGCTTCTGATTTAAAAACAACAAAAACAAAACAAAAAACCAGAGTGAGCACAGGGCATTGTTCTGGGGGAAGAGCATGGGGTATGGATGGCAAGGGGCACTTTATAGAAAGAATTGTGGGCTGAGGAAGGGTTTGCTCCAGGCAAGGGCAGGGAGGGAGTCTTGGAGGGATCAGTGTCTGTCTAAATCAATATAGGAAAGTCATGTACCAGGGTTAGCACCCCTTGCAGTGCATGCTAAATAACTTCTGAACTGCTTTCTCTGATGATTAAGGTATTAGATTCCGTCTGGGTGTGCGTTAGAATGGCCCACCTTTGATGGTTGACCCCCACATTACCTGGGCCATCTGGGATCTAGTTACAGGGTTCCCAGAACATCCAGACCAATATCCCTACATAGTTAAACCTAGTCCCAAACCCCCCTGAGTAGTTGAAAAAGCGTCCCTGATACTTTCAGTTTGTGATTTTCTTCGGGAATCGCATTTTTTAAGTAGTCATAGTTGTTAAGTGCCGTCTAGTCAACATAGCAACCCCATGTGTGACAGAAGAACTCTTTCAAGAAGAAGATAGCCAAGTCTTTCTTCCGCAGAGCTTGGGGGGTGGGGTTTGAACCGACAGGCCTTTTAGTTATCAGCAGAGCACAAATTTGCCTATTAGAACTTCTGAGAAGTATATGCTTATATATATTTCTTAAAATATCACAAAATTAATTTCCTTATTTAAGGCAAATTTTTAGTTGTTTTTCATTGTTTATGACCTAAGTCATATTAACTTTCAAGGTGAAAACTTGCAGATGATCTGATCCAGTTCATTATCTTTATTCAAAATGAACGTCTGATTCCACGTTTCATGATCATCTATCCTTTTTTTGACTAGCTCCAATTTTAGATTCTCATTTCCTCCTTTTAACTGTTACTAAAACACACACACACACACACACACACACACACACAAAACAAAACAAAACAACAACAAAAAAATGAAAGGTGATTTGGGCAATCATTGCTTTTAGGATTAATTTCTTAGTATTTGAAAGTTTAAGGTGGACTGATGTTTGCCTCTTCATTTACTTTGGTAGCAGAGAATAGAAAGTTTTAAAATTATTGTTTGCCTTTTGATAAATTCAAAAGGCTTTCACATAAATCATTTGGTTCCCATTTTAAATAATCATTAGAGTTTCATTTTCATTCAACTGGATGAAAGGCCCAGAGATTGTGTAATAGGATCACTTACATTGATGAATGATGTAATATTTTGAAAATAACACATAGTAGCACTTTTAAAAGAATAATCAGAACTGGCATGTAAAAAAAAAAAAAGGAATTACTTGCATTTGGCATCAGAGCCAATTTAAGTGCAATTTTGTATAACTTCTTTTCAGCTGTCAATAGACATCTTTTACTGTACTTTGGTTATTTTACCCCCCAGATTGTATTCCTTTTGGTTTACTGTCTGACTTAATTATAAAATTCTTATATGTCCTCTGAATTATGGGAAGTGGGGAAGTAAAGGAATGCATGTTTTTCTGTTTGAATATAAAGTCTGGCTGCTTGGTTTTGAATAGGCTGAGGCTCTTGAGCCTAAGACATCAATGTCTTTTGACTTCCTTTAGGTTATTTTCACCCCTCTCCTCCCAGTCCCAGAGAATGCAGAATTTCTGCCTCCCTACAGTCGCCAGCCTGCTAGCCCATCAACTACCATGCACTCTCCTACCACCCCAACTTCCGGAGACCCACCCACTTGCTCTCTGTTCCTTTTCTCAGAGAAACCCCAGGCCCGAAGAGGACTCTTTGAATCTGTTTTTCAGACTCATGTGCCAACCTGAGATGATTGCCAGCAGAATTTAGTGGTATTATTTACAGCCCAGGAGAGGATGCTGGAAGTATACCGGACGGACACTCCCATTGATCCTGAAGCCCAAGCAAACCAGCGAGCCATCAACCTGGCTTTTGTTACTCAATCAGCACCTGATATTAAGTGAAAGCTACAAAAATTAGAAGGGTTTGAAAGAAGTAACCTCTCAGAACTAGTAGAGATAGCCAGAAAAGTCTATAATAATAAGGGACCCTCCCCGGGAAGCAAGAGAGACAGCTGTAGCAAAAGTCGTTGTAGCATCCCTAAGAGAAATCCAACGGCTCCTTAGAAATAATACCCGCGGGGGAGAGATGAGCCTAAAACAAATTCCTCACGTCAAACTTCCCTGGGAAGGAACCAGTGTGCTAGAAGAACACTGGAAAAATGAATGCCCACAAAGAAGGGAGAAGCAGAGCTTACACACCCCCATAGGTCAGGACTAGGGAGGCCCCATTTGAGCCCTGGATAACAGTACAAGTAGGGAACAAACCTATCAGCTTCCTGGTAGATACAGGGGGCCACCTATTCAATCTTAGCCTCACCTCTGGGACCACTATCCTTGGACTCCATTGTAGTCCCGAGAGCCACTGGGAAGACATCTCAATGCCCATGGACATCTAAAAGAACTGCCAACCTAGGAAATCATACTGTGACTCACTCCTTCCTTCTAATGCCAGACTGTCCTTACCCATTGCTGGGCCGTGACCTTAACCACTAAACCTTTTGAAGAAACAAACGCCCACATAACAGTTCAACTATCTACTGTCTTAATAACCTGCCCTTTGTCCGAAGAATATCTTTTACAGAATAATCAGTCTCCAGCAGTCCAGTCCAACGAATAGCTAGAGCAGCTGAAGCAGGCCTTCCCCTAGGGATGGGCTGAATTTAATCCTCCTGGACTGGCACAGCATCAACCTCCCGTGATTGTGCAGCTCAAGGCAAATGCCTCGCCAATACAGGTAAAACAATATCCTATGTCACAGGAAGCCAGAGAAGGAATAGCACCTCTCATTGGGAGGCTGATTGCCTCAGGAACTTTAATCAAGTGTTAGTCCTCTTGGAACATCCCGCTATTACCAGTGCCTAAAGCGGGGACTAAAGACTATAATAGACTTGTTCAGGACCTGAGAGAAGAAATTCTCACGTTACTCCAAGCCGTATGGCTACCCTCCAAGCTAGCCATCGTGCACTGTCCGGGGCACTAAAAAGGGAGCACCAAAGAAGCTGTAGAAAACCGGAGAGCTGACAAAGAAGTAACACGAGTGGCCACTTTAGGGTCACCTAACCCAGAATTGGCTCTAGTACCCTTGCCAGAGCCTTCGGGTACCCTTGGTACCTCACTATACTGAAGAAGAAATTCAATGGGCTAAGCAAAATTCAGCAAATAAAAAGGCTACAGAATGGTCAGAATGGTGGACTCTCCCTGACAGTAGGACCGTGGTTCCTGAGGTATTGGCTAAGTCAATAGTGCAGCAAATGCACCAGGCCACCTATCTGGGGAAAACTAAACTTAGTGAATTGCTTAGAAAACAGTTATATGTTTCACATTTAAACAAGCTCCTAGACAGCTTAGTGACCAGGTGTGTTTCACGCGCTCAAGTAAATGCCGGAACTACAGGCTCCCATTCCAAAGGAGTTAGGTACTGGGGACAGATGCCAGGAGAACACTGGGAGTTAGACTTCACTGAAATTAAGCCTCCAACTCGGTTGCAAAAATACTTGCTAGTTCTAGTAGACACATTCTCAGAGTGAGTTGAAGCATTTCCCACCTGAAATGAAACTGCCACAGTAGTCACAAAGAAACTGTTAGAAGAAATAATCCCCAGGTATGAGCTCCCTCAGTCCCTTGGGTCATATAATGGACCGGCCTTTTCTGCTACCTTGACCCCGCAAATTTCCAGATCCTTGGGAATCGAATGGAAATTGCATTGTGCCTATCGATCCCAAAGTTCTGGACAAGTAGAAAGAATGAATAGAACTCTAAAAGAAACTCTTGTCTAAATATGTACTTGCAACTAACTAGTGCTGACTGGCCATCCCTACTCCCCTTTGCCTTGCTATGTGCCAGATGCACCCCTTACAAAAATGGATTCACCCCCTATGAAATTATGTTTGGAAAGCCCCCACCACTACTACCAAAAATGCAAAACTTAAAACAAGCTGAGGTACATAATCAACAATTGCTTAAGTCTTTACAGACACTCCACGCCACTCAGCAAGAAGTGTTCTGTGCAAACAAAGACATCATCCCATATCCACTCTTCTCTCCAGAGCCTCCCCACTGGCTTCAGCCAGGTGACTCTGTGTTAGTCAAGTGTCACACCTCTTCAGGACTTGAACCTCAGTGGAAAGGCTCCTTCACTGTTTTCCTGACCACTGGAGTGACTCTGTGAGTACATCACTCTCATCTGAAACCGCCCCCCCCCCCCACAGCTGGTGAGCCATCAAAGATCCAGAGTGTACTCTGAAACTAAGATCGTGCACGCGTGATCTTAATCTGGTTACTGCTGCCCCTTTCCCCCATACATGGTTGGTCGGTGTCCCCGGAAAAGTATTTATGGACTCTAATTGAAAGAACCACAGGGAACGTAATATATAATCATACCCTGGTTAAAAACACAGGTAACCGCAACCCATTCACCTTTACTGTTGACCTTTGCTCCATCATAGGCCCCTGTATAGTCATCTCCTCTGAAAGCAATTGGTGGACCTGTGCCACCGTGCAAGGAATAAAGAAACAATGTTCAAAAAGAGCGAAACATGCAAAACATAGGCATTTACCTCTGTCCAGTAACCCCTGCCCCTGGCTATGTAATGATGCAGGGTCTTACTATTGCTGTAAATTGAGATATGAGACCGTGTGTGTCTACAATTACAGGCCACACCTGAGTTCCGATCTTGATCCCCTTCCTAGTTGGATTAGGAATTGCAAGATCCTCAGCTCTAGGTATCTCAGCCCTAGCAACACAGGGACACGGGCTCAACAGCCTGTCCCAGGCAATAAATGCTGTCATCAGTCGATTAGAAGATTCCATCTCTGAAATGTCCTACCAAATTGAATCCCTAGCTGATGTTGCTCTCCAAAATCAAAGGGGACTAGACCTCCTATTCTTAAAACAAGGAAGGCTCTGTGTTGCTCTGGGTGACGAATGTTGCTTTTATGCTAACAAAACTGGAATAATTAAAGAAATTTTAGCTGTAGTCAGGAGATATGTAGAAAAAAGAAATAGAAAATTAGATTCAACCCAAAATTGGTATCAGGCACTATTCAAGTGGTCTCCTTGGGTTACTACCCTTATAACTGGATTCGCTGGTCCCCTTATGCTCCTAATATTAGGCCTCTTGATTGGTCCCTGTATCCTAAATGCTCTTATCAAATTCCTACAAAACCGAATCAGAGCTGTAAAGCTCATGATATTACGATCTCAATATACCATCCTAAATACTATAGCTGACACCGAAGAATCAGTGATTTGATTCTTTCCATCAAAACAGGGAGGAATGAAACAATAAAGCTCCTTGAGAACTCAGAATTTTTAAAACCAGCAAAGCTTCTCTGGCCTTGAGGCAGATAGGGCAAAAGCAAGCCTCATTGGTGGTGTTTAGTGTATGGTATTGTTATTTGAACTCATGCGGTCCACTTACCCTGTTAACTGTTATCTAGTGTTCCTGTGAGCTGACTAATCCACTATTTTTGCTTCTGTACTCCCTGCTTCAGCAAATTCCTTTAGATAAGCCCCTAGACCCCCGAGCCAATAACTTAGCATATATAAACTAGCAGCCATTTCCTTACGACATGGCAGGCCTGGGAGAATTCATTATCTCCTGCTGTCCGGCTATAGCAGTCTGTTGTGCCAATAAAATTCTCTAAATTGGACATTATAGTGGTCATTATCCTTTTTTGGGATTCGAACCCGGAACAAGGACATTGTTCTGGGGAAAGGGCATGGGATATGGACAGCAAGAGGCTCTTTGTGGGGAGAATTGTGGGCCGAGGAGGGGTTTGTTCTAGGCAAGGACAGGGACGGAGTCTTGGAAGGATCAGAGGGGAAGAAGAGGAGGAGCTTGGGTGGGTTTGACTCACCTTCACAGTGCCTCTTATTTTGGGATGACCAGGGGCCTTGCTCTTCCTCCCTGCAGTGCTTGTGGATGGTTGTTCATCATCTGTGACTGAAGCTTGTAGTTTCTTGGTCATCACCATGTTGAAACCTTTTTCAGGAGTCTACTCCAAGCCTCCAGACCCCCCCTATATATAGCAGCCCAGGACAATGAAGAGCCACACCCTTTAGCTTTGTTTGGTCAGCTAGCCATTGCCCAGCCAGTGGGAATCCAAGGAGGGTGTGATATCACAAAGCACACTCTGACACATCTGTGGGAGGGAGGGGGGAGGTCAAGAAGCTCTGGTCAGAGAAAGGAGGCATTTCTTTACCACCCTGAAGAGTCATGGAAACTGACCTGCCACCACTCTTCATCTGACACATTCAATTATGGAGGTGTGCAGGGAAGGGAGAACAAGACTTTCATCATGGTCAACCCCATTTTGTGGCTCTTTCTGTTCTCTCCCACCCTTCATCATTACCTAGTAATCTAAATGTCTACATAAAATCCCTGCAAGGTGTTGTAGGACAGTTTGTCACAACGGAGACATGAATCATCCCACTTTCCTCTGACAAATTTCTCTTGTTCACCTTGACAACCATTCATTTTTTAATACCCCCAGGAAACTTTCCAACCCACCTTCATTTCCTCATGTCCACATGGCTCTCCTGTTTTCTGTTGCCCAGTCTGGAATCATTGCCTTCATGCTTCTGTGACTTTCATGAATAGACTTGCTCCACTGAATAATCTAGTCTTGCTTCATATCTCGGGTTTATATTCATCTGCACCTACTGTGGACCTCTGGTGTGACCCTGTAGGATCAGCACTGGACAGGGAACCACAAGGTCGGCATTTCCAACCCACCAACTGCTCCTTGGGAACCCTCTACAGGGCCGCTATGTGTCAGAACTGAATAGACATCACTTAAAACAACACAGCATTACCTACTGTGGTATAGGACCTAGAGAGATTTCAGCAGTGCAGCGTATGAACAGGTATTCATTTACTGGAAATTGTGCTAAATGCCTACATGTCAGATACTGCACCCCCACAGATGAGTGCCTGGCTGGATTAAGGGCTTGGAAGTGTTCAACATTGTATTTGGGTTTCTGTCTAGTGCAATCAGGCAAAGAACAAAATGTCTTCCAGATTGGAAAGGGAAAAGATGTATTTCTATCAATCTAAAAAATTCTTCTCAAACTAAACATTGAACTTTGAAAGGATGCAGAATACAAAGTCAATATGAAAAATGTAATTGCACATTTATATACTGTTGCTGTTCTTAAGTGCCATTGAGCCAGTTACGACTCATAGCTACCCTTTGTAGGCTTTACACGGAATGACAGGTGATGTTGAACCATGAACCTTGGTGTTAGTAGTCAAGTGCTTATCCTAGAGCGCCACATCAGGACTTCAGATGAAAGATGTAGAGGAACTCCAGATGAAAGATGCGGAGGATCCATATGACAAATAATTGCAGAGATAAATTAGTGAAGAACTATATAAAAGGAGATATATGAGGATGAAAAATTAAGTTGCTACTAAATAAAAGAAATAATTTTCACGCAAAAGTATCTTCATGTGAAGCTATTGTTTCTGAATATATAAAAGGACATATATGAGGATTAAAAAATTAAGTTGCTACTAAATCCAGAAATCTTTTCCGTGCAAAAATATCTTCATATGAAGCTATTATTTCTGAATATATCCTCCGTGGATGTCTATTCACTTTCAGAAGGTAGTGTTGCCAACTCTCTAACCCTTCCCACCATCACTTGTCTGACAGTTTGCCGTACTGTGGTGGCTTGCGTGTTGCTGTGATTCTGGAAGCTATGCCACTAATATTTTAAAAACCAGTAAGGTCAACCATGGTGTACAGGATTTAGAGGAGTTTCCAGACAAAGACAAACTAAGAATGAGAGACAGACTACTTTTGAATATTTAGTTACTGAAAACCTTATGATTGGCAGGGGATCACTGTCAGATAGCACCAGAATATTGAACATTGAAAAATGATGATGAGCACCAAAATATTGCCATATACAGCGCCAGAAGATGAGCCCCTCAGGTTGTAAGGCATTCAAAGTAAGACTGGGGAAGACCTGTCTCCTCAGAGTAGAGTTGACTATCAGGATGCAAACAGAGTAAGTCTTTGGGACCTTTATTTGCAGATGGAACACAACTAAAAATGAATAGAAACAACTGTATGTAAACGTTGTTGTTGTTAAATACCGTGGAGTCGGTTCCTACTCATAGTGACCCTGCACAGCATTTCCAAGGCTGTAAAACTTTACGGGAGCAGAACGCCTCAACTTTCTCCCGCGGAACTGCTGGTAGTTTCAAACTGCTGACCTTGAGGTTGGCAGCCCGACTCGTAACCACTACGCAACCATTAATGATAATTATATTATTAATAACATTAATAATAGCTATTAATAATTTTAATAAGTATTAACTTATTAATATTAATATAATAATAATGTTCATTAATAATAAGAACATGGAATGTACGATGTATGAATCTAGGAAATTTGGAAATTCTCAGAAATGAAATGGAATGCATAAACACTGATATCCTAAAACATTTGAGAGCCAAAATGGACTAGTGTTAGCCATTTTTATTTTGACTATCCAGTGGTTTACTATGACAAGAATAGCAAACTGAAGTGGAATGGAGTCACATTCATTATCAAAAAGAACATATTGAGATCTGTCTTGAAGTTCAATGTTGCCTGTGAGGAAGTCCAGTTACTATCACTATTACTCAAATTTATGCACCAACCAATAAAGCCAGTGATGATGAAATTGAACAATTCTATTGACTTCTTCAGTCTGAAATTGATCAAACCTGCAAGCAAGATGTATTGATGATTCTTGATGATTGGAATGCAAAGGTGGGAATCATAGAGGAAGGATTAGCAGTTGGAAAATATAGCCTTGGTGATAGAAATAATACTGGAAACCGCATGATATAATTTTGCAAGATCAGTGGCTTCTTCATTGCAAATATCTTCTTTAAACAACATAAAAGATGACGATATACATGGACCTCACCAAAAGGAATACGTAGAAATCAAATTGACTACATCTGTAGAAAAAGATTATGGAAAAGCTCCATATCATCAGCCAAAACAAGGACAGGGGCAGACTGTGGAACAGACCATCAAGTTCAGGCTGAAGCTCAAGAAAATAGTTCAAAAGTTTATGAGAGCCAAAACATGACCTTGAACATATCTCACCAAAACTTAGAAATCATCTGAAGAATAGATTTGACGCATTAGACACTAAAGACTGAAGACCAGAAAAGTTGTGTGATGACATCAAGAACATCATACAGGAAAAGAGCTAAATGTCTTTATGTAGACAAGAAAGAAGCAAAAGACCAAAATGGATTTTAAAAGAGACACTGAAATTTGCTCTCTAGAGTAGAGGTGTTAAGGCAAACGGAAGAAATGAGGAGGTAAAACAGCTAAATAGAAAATTACAAAGAGCAGCTCGAGAAGATAAAGTCAAATATTAAACAAAATGTGTTAATATTTGACCTGGTGTTACAAATCAAAGAACACACAGCATTTCTCAAGCTGAGGGAACTGAAGGAAAAAGTCAAGCCTCGACATGAGGTATTAAAGGAGGCTATGAACAGAACCATCAGACAATATCTTTGATATCCCATGTGAGTAACATTTTACTAAAGGTAATACAGAAAAGGCTGCAATCATACACTGACAGGGAACTTCCAGAGGTTCAAGCTGGATTCAGAGGAGGACGTGGAATGAGGGATGTCATTGCTGATGTCTGGTGGATCTTGACTGAAAGCAGAGAATACCAGAAAGATGTTTCCTGTGATTTGTTGATTACACAAAGTCTTTCAATTGTGTGGATCCATGGCTAACTTTGGACAACATTGTGAAGTATGAGTATTCCAGAACACTTAATTGTGCTCATGAGGAATCCGTACATGGACCAAGAGGCAGTTGTTCAAACTGGGAACACTGAATGGTTTAAAATTAAGAAAGGTGTGCAACAGTGACTGGGTTGTATTCTTTCATCATACTTATTCAACCTGTAGGCTGAGCAAATAATCTGAGAAGCTGGGTTATATGAAGAAAAACGTGGCATCAGGATTGGAGGAAGATTCATTAACAACCTGAGATATGCAGATGATACAACTTTGCTTGCTGAAAGTGAATAGAATTTAAAATACTTACAGATAAAGATCAAAGAGCACAGCTGTCGGTATGATTGCAACTCAATGTGTAAAGAAAACAAAAATCCTCACCACTGTACCAATAAACAATATTCTTATCAACAGAGAAAAGAATGAAGTTCTCAAGGACTTCATTCCTCTTGGACAACCATCAACATTCATGGAAGCAGCAGTCAAGAAATCAAACAATGTATTGCATTAGGGAAATCTGCTGCACAAGACCCTTTTAAAGCGTTGAAGAGCAAAGATGTCACCTTGAGAACTAAGGTGCACCTGACCCAAACCATGGTATTTTCAATAACCTCACATGCATGTGAAAGCTATACAGTGAATAAGGAAGACTGTAGAAGAATTAATGCTTTTGAGTCGTGGTATTGGAAGAGAATATTGAAAGTGCCATGGGCTGCCAGAGGAACAAAACAGATCTGTGTTGGAAGAAGTGAAGCTAGAATGTTCCTTGGAGGCCAGGATGGCCAAACTTCATCTCTCATATTTTGGACATATTGTCAGGAGAGACCAGTCGCTGGAGAAGGATACCATGATTGGTAAGGTGAAGGATCAGAGAAATACAGGAAGACCCCCCAGCAAGATGGATTGACAAAGCGGAAGCATCGATGGGCTCAAGCATGGCAACAATTGTGAGGTTGCCCCAAGACTGGACAATGCTTTGTTCTGTTGTGCATAGGGTTATTATGAGTTGGCACCAACTCAATGGCCTCTATCAACAACAACAAATGGGTTGTCCTGGTGTGGTGCTATGGTTTAATGAGCTGGACTGCAAACACAGTTTGAACTGCAAGCTTGGTATTTCAAGCTCACAGTCACTCCTTGGAAACCCTATACAGCAGGGTCGCTACAGATCAGAACAGACTCGATGGCACTCAACAACAACAACTTGGGCAGAATATTGAATGATGCAGAAAGCATAAAAAGAAGATGGAAGGAATGCACAGAAACTCTGTACCAAAAATAAATGAGCAATGTTCAACCATTTCAAGAGGTAGCATATGATCAAGAGCCAAGGATATGAAGAGTTCTAGGTGCACTGAAAGCATTGGCAAAGAACAAGGCTCCAGGAATTGATGGAATTCAAATGGAAATCTTTCAACAAACTGATGCAGCACTGGAGCACTCACTCATCTATGCCAAGAAATTTGGAAAACAACTACATGGCAAACTAACTGGAAGAGATCCATATTTGCACCCATTCTGAAGATAGATGACCCAACGGAATGCAGAAGTCATCAGAAAATATAATTAATATCTCATACAAGTAAAATTTTGCTAAAGGTAATCTAAAAATGACTGCAAACGTACATTGATAGAGAACTGACAGGTTCAAGACAGATTCAGAGGAAGACATGGGTTGAGGGATATCATTGCTGATGTCGGACAGATCTTGGCTGAAAGCAGAGAATACCAGAAAGATGTTTATCTTTTTTTTTTTTCTTTGCAAAGGCTTTCGATTGTGTTATGGATTATGAAAAGCTATGGACAACAAGGTAGAGAATGAGTATTCCAGAACAATTAGTTGTGCTCATCAGGAGCCTGTATATAGACCAAGAAGAAGTTGCTTGAACAGAACCAGGGGACACCAAATAGCTTAAAATTAGTAAAGGTGTGCACCAGGGTTGTATTCTTTCACCATATTTATTTGATTTTTATGCTGAGCAAATATTCCAAAAAGCTGGATTATATTAAAAATGTGGCATCAGGATTGGAGAAAAACTCATTAACAACCTGTGTTATCCAGATGATACAACCTTGCTTGCTTAAGTAAAGAGGATTTAAAATATTTACTGATAAGATCAAAGACCGCAGTCAGTATGTGTTGCATCTCAATATAAAGAAGACAAAAATCCTCAACACTGGACCAATAAACAATATCCATATCAATGAAGAAAAGATTGAAGTTGTCAAAGATTTAATTTTGCTTGGATCAACCACCAACACTTATGGAAGCCGCAACCAAGAAATTAAACGATGTATTGCATTTGGTAAATCTGCTGTACAAGACCTCTTTAGAGTGCTCAAGAGCAAAAATATGCATGTGAAAGTTGGACAGCAAATAAGGAAGACTGTAGAAGCATTGATGCATTTGGGTTATGGTGTCCAAGGAGAATATTAAAAGTACCATGGTCTGCCAAAAGAACAAAGCAATCTGTGTTGGAAGATGTACAACCATAATGCTCCTTAAAAGCCAGGATGGCCAGGCTTCATCTCTCATACATTGGACATATTGTCAGGAGGGACCAGTCCCTGGAGAAGGAGATCATGTTTGGTCCATGTTACTTTCAGTCTTTTCTTCCAAGACCAAAACTCAAATGCATCAATTCTTCTATGGTCTTCCTTATTCACTATCCAACTTTCACATGCATATGAGGTTATGGAAAATACCATGGCTTGGGCCAGGCACACCATAGTCCTCAAATTGACATCTTTGCTCTTCAAAACTTTAATGAGGTCTTGTGCAGCAGATTTGCCCAATGCAATACATCATTTGATTTCTTGACTGCTGTTTCCATGAGTGTTAATGGTCGATGTGAGTAAAATGCAGCCATTGACAACTGGATATTACAGACTACATAATACTTCAAGATAGATCTTGAAATGTTCTTTTGGATGATGAACTTGACACCATTCCTCTTCAATTTGTAATTCCAGGCATAGGAAACTATGTGATTACAAGATTAAAAATGGCAAATGCCAGTCCATATTAGCTTACTAATACTTAGGATATTGATATTTAAGCATATCATGTAATTTTTGACAACTCCCAATTTTCCTAGATTCATACTTTGGACATTCCATATTCCTATTATCAGTGGATGTTTTCAGCTGTTTGTCTTCATTTTGAGTTGTTCCCCATCTGCAAATGAAGACCCTGAAGGCTTTATTTCTTTCAATTCATCTCAGTCGACTCTACTTTGAGGAGGCAGCTCTTCCTCAGTCTTTTTTTGAATGCCTTCCAACCTGAAGGGCTCATCTTCCTGCGCTATAGCTCATAATATTCTGGTGCTCTTCATTGTCTTTCAATATTAAATATTCTGGTGCTATCTGTCAGTTATACATGGCTATTCATAAGGTTTTAAGTGACTAATTATTCAGAAGGAGTCCATTTCAAAATTCACAGTAATGTTTGCAGGAAAAAGAAAGACCCATGGTCCAATATCCTCTTTCACACTCTTGTATATCTGTGGGATGTATAAATGTATGCACACACACACATATATGTGTGTATATATA
>NW_006408819.1:291967-294252 GCF_000296735.1 Chrysochloris asiatica
ACCCAAAAAGGAGAAAACTCTGGGAGGCGCCACACCAAACTAATTGGATTGGCACAGTGGCAGCAGCAATGGGCTCAAACATAGCAATGATTATGAGGTTGGTGCAAGACCAAGCAGTGTTTTTTTAAAATCTGTTATGCATAGAATCACTATGAGTCGGTACCGACTCGATGGCACCTAACAACAATAACCCTTCCCTGATTTACACCACATCAAAAACGACAGTTTTGGCACCTTCAAGGGCCTCAAATCATGTTTGCTTTTAGCACTGTTTGTATTTGGGGTACAAAAGGAAGCCTGAAGGGGCAACATCAGGGTAGGGAAAATGGGGTAAGGATTTCCAACAAAACTCTCATAGAACATCCCTTGCTACTCTGAAAGATTGAGAAGATGCATTATCAGTGAAGAGGAAAGTTCCTTGGGGCAAATTTCCTAGCCTTGTGCTCACCAATGCAGTTTTCAACTTTCTCAAAACTTCTTCAGAATAAGCCCTCATGATCCTCCCGTGTCCTTTGAGATATCAAGAGTTTTGTTGTTGTTAAGTGTCATTGAGTTGGTTTTGAATTATAGCACCCCTGTTTAAGATTTCTGAAGAGTATCTGGCGAGCTTGAACCACCAACCTTGCAGCTCAAACCGACCTTGTAGTTTAGTGCATTTACCTGCAGTGTCAATCCCCATAGTTGCCATATCCTTCTGAACTGACCTGTCTGCCTTGAATTTAACTTCCTCTCAGAAACCACTGGTTTGATTGGACTTCTTGCTTGCAGTCCCCCCTAATGATATTAAAACAAGTATATTACTGATGATGATGTCAGGTTGGTTAAAGAAGGATAGGCCCAGGAAAGCATGGGGAAGAATACAAAAGTTCAAAGCAAAAAAGGTAAAAAATATATATATACAGTCTTGGAATACCAGTGACCTATGAAGTCCTGGTGTGGCACTGTGGGTTACTTTGCCAGACTGCAAAGCCGTTTGAACTGCAAAGTCGGCAGTTGCTCCTAGAAAACCCTATACAGTGTCGCTATGGGTCAGAACCAACTTGACAGTACTTCACAACAAATGAGTAGATGCATGGTTAAACAGTCAAGTTGAATGGGTACAGGAGGGCAAGTGGGAGCACATCCACAAATATGTAAAGGTTTAAAAGAACACACCCATACATGGTTTACCTTTTATTTTTTCCCCCTTAAAGCTTTTATTGTGAATTGAGTGATAGTTTACAAAGCAGATCAACAGTTTTGCACTCAACCATTCATATTCTGTTTCATTGCAATGCTTACAATCCCCTCCATGAATCATCGATGAACAGTGTTCACCTCTATTTCCCCCCCCCTTTTTTATGTACAGAAAATACATATAATTTAAATGACCACAAGACATATTTTTCAAGCTAGTCTCCTGCCTGCCGGCACACAGCCTTTCTTATTCCATGGGTCTAGAGTCTTTAGTTGCTCTATGTCTCTATGCCATTGCCTCTGCTTCCATCTCTGTGGTTGCAGCTTTTCTGATTAAAGTTCTGTGCTCTGCTCCTGCTCTTCCCCTTTGATGGTCCTAGGGTCCTCTGTTCCTTGAATGAAAGATAAAATACTCCCACCTTTTTGTTACACAACTTCTACCTTTATAGTTGTGACAATCACAATTAGTTGTGATAACAATAACTCACGATTGATTCAAAAGAATCCTATACCCATCCTCCCCCATTCCATTTCACCAGACCCATCTGGACTAGAAATACTATTCAGTGGAGATTCTACCTTATACCCCTCATTGTGAAACTAAGCACACTCTTGAAAACTTGTAAGCTGGCCATTTCCTGCCTTTATATCCCCCCATTTTTGGTAGCCAATGTATAAATTTCCCTTCCCTATCAACCCTGTGTACTGAGGGAATAGGCTTGATCCTTTATGTGAAGACTCCTTCCCTCTTGGTTGGAATTTTGAGCAACTACATGCATAAGCAAAGGCCAAGTTCATCAAATTGTAACAATCATATTTGTTTCTTGTATCAAACTTGTTTATCTTCCTCTAGTTGAGTTCTGATCAGCAAGTCATCCAAGCTAGGTCAAGTGGGTAATATCTGCAAGTTTGGGCATTCGTGCATGCCTCACCCCACTTCAGATCAGATGACCGTTTCACTCTCAGCTATAGCCCCAGTGGCTAGGTCAGTGTCCACGGGCTTGCTGTTGTTGTTAGGTGCCATAGAGTCAGTACCGACCCATAGCGACCTTATGCACAGCAGAATGAAACACAGCCCAATCCTGGGCCAACTTCACTATTGTTGCCAC
>NW_006408819.1:296617-333295 GCF_000296735.1 Chrysochloris asiatica
AAGTACCATCGAGTCGGTTCCGACCCATAGCGACTCTGTACAGGGTTTCCGAGGCTGTTAATCTTTACAGGAGCAGAAAGCCTCATCTTTCTCTCGTGGAGCAGCTGGTAGTTTCGAACTGCTAACCTTGCGGTTCGCAGCCTGATTCGTAACCACTATGCTACCAGAGCTCCTTGGGCTTCCCTGTAGGCGCATGGATATCATCCTATCACAGACAGCATTGTACCTCATGACTGATCTGGATATGCTCTTTTTGACGATGAATGCAACAACATTGCTCTTCAATTTATCACTCCTAGCCTACTAAACCATGTGGTTGTTAGATTCAAAATGGCCAATACTAGTCCATTTCAGCTCACTAATACCTCAGATATTGATATTTATGTGTTCTATTTAATTTTTGACAATTTCCAATTTTCCTAGATTCATACTTTGGGCATTCCATGTTCCAATTATTAATGGCTGTTTACACCTGTTTGTCTTCATTTTGAGTTGTGCCTCATCAGCAAATGAAGTTGTTGTGGGATTTACTTCCATGGGCTTTACTCCATTTGTCTCATCACGGTCAACTCTACTTTGAGGAGGCAGCTCTTCCCCAGTCGCATTTTGAGTGCCTTCCTACCTTAAGGGATCATTTTCTGTCAGTATATCTGACAGTATTTCTCTGCTATTCATAAGGTTTTCAGTGACTACATATTCGGAAGTAGTTCATCTCTCCTTCCTAGTCTGTCTTCATCTGGAAGCTCATCTGAAACCTCTCCACCATGGCTGACCCTGCTGGTATTTAAAATTCCGGTGGCATAGCTTCCAGAATCACAGCAACTCGCAAGCCACCACAGTACAACAAACCAAAAGACGAGTGGTGGTGAGCAGGAGTAGAAGGCACAAATAATTTGCTTGCACGAGCAGCTTAGATTCCCTATAATACCCACCATCATTGTTCCAGCACCCCTTCTCCAGCTTGGACCTATGGCTGTATGGGAGATTCTTTATGACCAACTGAAAAAGGAGTGAGAAAGCCCAAACTGGTTGCACGTGTCCTGGGATGAGAATGGGCTGATTAGCTGCTCAGGGACCAGGAAGTGAAAGAACTGGAAGAGGGTCCCAAATGAACAGAGTCTTGCATGGGCACACAGGGATTCCAGACTGAAGTGGGGCTAGGAATTGCTATCTACAAGGCTTAATTTTAACCCCCTCCCCCATGTGTCATGAAGGGGAGAGATCTTAAGAAGCTGATGCCCTCTCCCCTCCCTTCATTTCTCCTTTAGAAAACTACATTGGAAGTTCTCACTTCCTTTAGTTTTTTTTTAGTCTGACCTTTATGACTATTTTTCAGTCAGAATGTTGGTTCACCTGCTTGGTGGCTGTCAAACAAGTGACAAACCACAATAGAGTAACATGTAGGGAGGAAATCTCAATTGAGAAATCTCAAGTCTAGGATGCAGACGTGGATTTTGTGACAGCATGTCTTAGCCTAGCTATCAGAAGAGCTCATGATCAAAATCTGACATTGACTCTGCTGTAGTCCCTGAATGCCTTTTTGACCACTGGACAAAAACTCACTTGAATCTGAAGACAAGTAAACTCTCTTATCGCCGAAGGCTTTTAAACATTGACATAAAAGCAAGTCCTGAATACTTTAGTAATGCTTGTCTTCTCATTCTTAAGATTCTGATCAGGAGAAGACCATGCTGGGGCTCAGAGAGTCCTGAGCCAAGATGGGAAGCTAGGAAGAAGGGCTTATGGAAAGCCTAGGGAAAAGGTGGTAAAGTCCTTGTACCCTGATTTAGGGTGACTGTTGGGGGGGAGATTGGCCACATCTCTCTTTTTTCACTCCATCCCATAGGGTTGTAGTATAGTGGTGTAGGAGTAAAGTAACCATGTCATTGGCTGAGTCAAACCTTTGAGCCACAGGCTCCACCTGTGGTCACATGTGACCTTTTGAACCTGACTTGTCAGCAAGAATTTCTCTGGTAAAAGTAGCTAATGGCAGGCTCCCGTTTTATTGTGAAAATTCTTCCTTTCTCCTCCAACTGTATTTCTTCCTTCAACATGTACCTGTGACCCACTTTCACAGTAGGAACGCTGGTAGGAGTCAGGCAGTGAGAATCAACCCATGGGAAGGCCATGTGGAGCTGAGCTGACCAGGCTGAAAAGGCTGGCCCTGAAAGGGCTATCAGTAGGAATGTTTATTTAAACGAGAAAGGCCCCTGGCCTAGTCCTCTTTAATGTGGCTCTCTGTAGCTAACAAGGTCTTGGGTTAGGTATTAGGTGAAAAGTTGAGTCAAGAATTTGAGACCAATGAGGGTGAGAACTCCAGGGTGGGCCAGGGACTACCTTAGTGGTTCTGTCCGATCAGATTGTGCCTCACACATACTGGCACTATGTTGTCAAGTACATGCAGGTTTAGGATTTGTTGTCTTTTTGGAAAGCCGACTTCTTTAGCATTATATAATACTTTTATGTCAGATAAAATGTCTTGTTCTGAAGTCAGCTTGGACTAAAATTAAGATAGCTCTTCAAGTGTCTTTTGATTAGTGTTAGCATGGTATGTATATTAACTTTTTATAGGTAAAATTGTATTTTTAGATGGGTATCTAAGCTGCACTAGCTTGGAGCTGCAGGTGGTATACACAGCTCTTCAGGCTGATTCTGGGCACAAAAAAAGGTAACAGAGGAAGAACCTTGGGGTTAGGGTTCCTGCCTTGACTTTAAGGTTTTAATCAAATGGTGGGTGCTTGGAGGCAGGAGTTGGGCACATGAAGGACCATATGGACGACCAACAGGACATTTTCATCTGACTGCAACTTTTGTAACCTGAGCAGGCTCTCTCCTCTGCACACCCACATCTGTAAAGGAGCTTTAAAAAAATGTGCTGTTTATGATCTTTTCTTTTGCCCATAAAATTAAAATAAATGCCTTATTATGCTTTGGTACTGTTATGGTTTTGCTAGGTTTTTGAAGTTTTATTTCCAATGTTTGGAATGGACCGTGCAAACGTATGAACTCATTTCAGTGGTGGTATTTGTAATTTGCTTATGTTTGAAATTCAAATGGCCTGGGGTATGAACTCCTGGTTGGCAGTTTAAACCTACAAGCTGCTCCTCAGAAACCCTGTACAGGGTCAGTATGAGTCAGCAACGATTTGACGGCACTTAACAAGGGTATGAGGTGGCTGATAAGCAAATTACGGGAAGGCAAAGGGAACAATGGAAACCAGAGGTCAATGGGACACCACGAATACAGCAGAGAGGAAGCACAGACCCAGAAGATCATTTGCCATTATATGTATTTATTTCCCCTTTTTTCTATTTACAAAAATGTACTTCAGTACAGTTTTCAGAAGCAAACGTTTGTTTCTTCATATTTTACTTTGGGGATTCCAAGTGGGGCCTGGATTATCTTGGGCTCTGCTCACTGTTGTGGGTCAGGCCATCCAGGACATCTGGCACTTGGGCTTCCTCTTTTCTTGGCTTCTACTCCTGAACAACCATATGCGTGTGCTCTTGTGGAATCATCTGGTTCCAGAATTTCACTGCCTTGGCTCCAGGCTTTCCCTGATGGGTCTTGGGGCCAAGGAGACAGTGAGAAGGTGGCTGGGTGCATTGGCAACCTTGGCTGCCCTCTGCAGATACTCTTGGCACCACTGCCAGTTGCAATACTCTTGGGTACCTTCAGCTCTGGGAACACCTGCCCCAGGGGATACAACAAAGCTTCAAGCAAATTGAGCTTGTCAAGGTGACCTCAGTTGACTAGGATACTTCATAGTTTAAACATATCCGGGAGATCCTTGAACACCCTCCCTCCCACCCTACCCTGAAAATGAACACTGATGATAGAGATATCATATTGATCACAATACACACAACAACAGACAGACAAATACACACACGCACACACTGCACTTTCAGCAGAACAAGTCACAATTTCCTTGGATACTGGGCTGCGGAGGAGCTAGAAAGTTACTGCTCATCACCACTGCAGGTACCATGCAGGGGGGTAGATTAGTGAGCGCACTTGTTAGTTAATAGCTCAAAGGGTTAGATGTTTATATACAGAACAAGGAAATATCATTGGAACAGCCACAGCAAAATTCAGCTCTTAATAGGCAAAGACTTTTCAGCCTTGCTATTCATAACCTGCCACAGATTTTAAGACCACAACTGGTATACAAGGACCCATCAGCTCATGGGACACCTTTGCTAAGACACCCCCCAGCCCCCCAGTGGAGGACGGAATCAGCAAACACTTGGGAGGAAACATGGCACACATCCCCACGACAAACACTACTGTGGACACAGACGAGAGGCATCCTTCCCATGGGAAGGGTGAAGAAGGGGTTCCAGGGTAGAAGTCCGTGGGATCATATATCAGGGAGTCAAAGGGATGGCAAATCTAGGAGGAAGCAGATCGCTCCATTACAGACCCTGCAAGCCTTCTTTCTCCCTTCTGTAGGGCCAAGGGCAAGTTGACTTCATCTGCCCCATCTCCACCAGAACTTTTACCATGAGCACTCTGGGCTTGGCAGGGAGAGGGTGTCAAGAAATCTCCTGCTACTTGCCTGCACTTCCAGAGCCAGCCAGTTTAAGGGGAGGAGGGAAGGGTGGAAGCAGCCAGCTGGAAGAGGATGGGGACAGCCGAGGATGGAGCTCCACAAAGCTGATGACACACCACACACAGAAGACAAGGGGAGGCGTGACAATTTTCAGGTTCAACCAACTGAATTCATGGCCAGCTCTGAAGGTTCAAATCACCTGAAAAGGTGTCATTGCCAACCTACCTGGACACTGAACCTGACAGACTGGAAATCTCACTAGAGCGCAGCAGCAGCACTTAGGGCTAGTTATTCTTTGTAAAGTATAAAGTTCGATCTAGCTACAGGAATCTACAAAGATATGTACAACGGGCCTCTGTCTTTCATGTGCACTGCTACCAGACGTGTCTTCATACCCCCCTTGTTGGTCCTCATGATCCCAATCTTCAGGTATGCCTCATTCCAAGTGAACTGCTTTTTCTGCAGTTCCAGCGGCCCCCACCATCGATTTCCAAGACTCTCATTATGGGCATGAAGCCCCACTAGGATCCTGGAAACCCAAATCGAAATCAAGCTCCTGGTAACCAGCTTTTCAATCTCGAGGCTGAAAGCTCCTGATGTGTCTTCCTCTAGGACCTGTTTCTGTCAGGGGTTATCTTGGAGATTCTAGTGGTAACTTTGTGTGTGTGTGTGTTCATGTGTGTGTGTGCACGCGAGTATGCATGTGGCTATGTGTGTGTGTGTGTGTGTGTGTTTGTGAGCGTATAGGTGTTGAAGAGTAGACAGCAAGCTGATCTGATCTGTGTAAGCAGTCCCCAGGGCTTCCTTCCCCCTCCCCTAAGCTTGGGGCCTACTGCTGGAGTTCAATAGTAAACAGTCATCCCAAGGTGGGCTATTAAGTGCCCCATCCAATGGACCAACCACTGCTGCCCACGTCTCCCAGGCACCTTTGGTTCTCTTTCTCTGGCCGCTTGGCCCTTGCATTGCATTATCCACCTGCTTAATGCTGCTACCAGCTTCTGCAGGTGTTAGGCTCACAAGGCACTGAGATAAAAGGATGAGCTCTACAGGCTATATACAACCCCTCTCTGGTTCTCTAGTCCTGCCGCCCTGTCCAGGCCACCTTGCCACTCTCAGGGCACCTTTCAGAGGACATGCCCAGGACAAAGCACATGGCTCTGCACCCTGGCCCTGCCCACTAAAGAACTTCCTGCAGCTGCCTAGAACTGCTTCCACTTCCTGGGTCTTCCTTGCCCCTCAGACCACCTGGTGTCACCTCCCTCCACTGCCAGCATGGCCATGGTGCCATGCCAGCTTCCTGCTGCTCTGCCACCTGCAGCCACATATCCTTCTATCAGGAGACAGCATCGATGTGTGGAGGGAGGGCAGAGAAGTGGATGGTGGACAGAGACACTGTTCCCTGCAACCGGGAACCAGCAAGAAACCTTTAACCAGCCTGGTCCAAAAGGGTCCCTTTATGGGAACAGGCCTTGGAATGACCGTGGCTCTGGACAGAGATGGCAGCTGCTTTCAGGTATATTTCCTTTCACACCCAGCCAGAGAAACCACCATGGGGCAACACACATGCACTTCTTATCACACCACACACAACACACCCTCGTGTATATGTACAAGCACAGAGACACATAAACACAAGTTCCCACGTACTACCACGAGGTGTGCACCTACACATCTACACCCACAACTGGTTCTATATACACTCCTTTACACAGCAAAATAGATTGACACCAATATACACAGAGCTGTACAGCTTTGCGAACGGCAGACACCCAGAGGCACAGGAACACAACTATGGACACACAGATGCTGTAAGGATAGGTGGGCATGGGGAGGAGCTACTTGGGGAGGGGGCAGGGTGGGCTGAGAGCTTGGGAGCCTGTCAGTGGAAGTGCAGGGCGGTCCTGCTGCACCAGAGCCTGTTCTCCATGGGTACACTTGACGGTGGTCTGGGGCCAGGCTGGAGCACCCCTTTGGGAACAGCGAGGGAGTTAGACAGAGGAGGAGCTGTGAGGGGAGCCCCAACACTCACGGCTAGGTGTCCTCTCCTATGGCACATGTGCAGGTCCAGTGGTGGGGGATAGATCAGTGAACCTGATACTCTTACTAGATTCAGGACAGGTCGCTATGGGCTCTCCTAGCTCAACCAGGGAATTAGCAAGTGGGAGCTTGGCTCACCCTCAACTTCACCCAGTCAGAAGCAGAAAAAGAAGTTCCAAGCTCCATAACAGGACACCTACTCTAGCCCGGCCTCAGCCCCTGGGCTCTGCGGGAACCATGTTTTCTCACCTCTCCTGACATCTCACTCTGAACTCCAACCCAACCACCCCTCAACACCACTCTCCAAACATAGAAGACAGTAAGAAAAAGGCACTTACAAAGGTCCCCTGCACTCTAAAGCCAGCCCCCTTACACACTGTTGCTGTGTGAGCTCAGCCCAACCCTGCCGTATTTCTTCCATACAGCCCATAGCAGTGGCTGCACCAGGGGCCACAGAGCTCAGGGGGAAACACACAGGAAGAGGAGTAATGAAAAAAAGCAGTTTAACATTGCAGGGTGACAAAGAAGCTCCCAGAAATGTGTCCGGTCCTTCCTCTGTCACTAACCTGGTTCTGGTCTGTCCTCTTAACCCTTTCTTAGGACTTTTATGAACTTACTAGCTGGAGAAGTCTTTGCAAAGGGGAGCTGCTGACAGGCAAGGAAAAGAAGTGTTTCATCTGCCCCCAGATACTCCTCACTGCCCCCTTCCCTTCCTAAGGACTCTCCCGGACCCCTGCCTGCAAGAGACCAGAGACAAGAAGGCTGCAGACTGTCCAGGGAACAGCAGAGGGAAAGGATAGAACCAGGAAAAGCAGGAACCCAAAGGGACTGTGCGGGGATCAGGGAGCAGAGCAGGGCCCCCATGGTGCATGTTATGTGCAGCGGGACTAATTAATGTGGTATGCCCAGTAAGCAATGTTGAACAGCCCAAAGGCCAAAGGAAAGAGGAAGCGGGACCACCTATCAACCTGAGGGACATAGTCAGGGTTGAAGAGCTTCGAGGACACCCCTCTGCTGAAGGAGCAGCCAGGACTCGGGGGGCAGCTGTCATCAGACTCGGAGCCACTGTCATCCTCTCGGACACAGACCAGGATCTCCTCCTCCTCTTCCTCCAGGCTCCAGACTCCATCACCATCATCCTGGGGATTCTCCTCCAGGTCGGGGCAGCTATTATCAACATTATCGGCATCATCGGGCAAGCTACAGATCTCATCCAGATCCCAGCTTGCTTCACGCACACACCTCAGGTCCTCCTGGCTGCAGAACTCAGAGTGGTTGTGGATCTCAGACATTACACCACAGATGAGGAGGGCCTGCACAGAGCTACAGGGTGGCTGACTATGGCTGTCCTCGGTAACCTGGCTGGACATGAGGCTGAGTGGGCTGAGGCTTTCCGAGGTGGCCAGCCGGGCTCGCTCTGGGGAGGAGGACAAAGAGCTGAAGCTCTCAGGACTTGCAAGGCGGGCCAGCGCTGGGATGGAGAGAAGAGAGTCCATGTCTTCAATACCACTCAGGTCTCCCTCTGGGGAAAAAACAGAGGTGCATCAAGTTCAAACTGCCAATATGCTCCCGCACAGAGGTAGGTGGGGCAGGCAGGGGGAGCAGGAGGAAGAGGGAGAGTGCTTTCACCGTCTGCCTCTGGTTCCAGTTGCCAGGTCCCCTTGGTACTGGCAGCATTGTTGTTGGTCTCTTTGACAAATTCAACTATTTCCTCCTGGGATCTCTGGTGCTTGGGGGGCTGAGAAGCAGAATCAGAAAGTGGTTAGCTTGCAAGGGAAGGCCGTGGTGGCTGCCCAGCCACTGTCTCCCAGGGGATAGCTTGCTCCCTTTGGAGCGTGGCAAAAGGAACCCAGGTGAGACCTGCTACGGCAGGCAGGCCTGTGGGACATAAAACATGCCACCAGCAGCCTGAGCCTCCATTGCAGAATGGAACTGACAAGGACAGAGGGACAGGAGGCCAGCCACTGTGGGGTCTGCCTCTTCCTGTCCTCCCTCCCAGGCCCCTATCCCACCTCACCTGGGTAGCCGGCCAAGTACCCCAGCTTTGAAGTTCCAAGATCTAGGGAAACCTAGTTCTGCCACAATCTTAAGTCTGTGAGTTTGCATAGTGACTGTACTTCTGAGCTCAGGGGTTCTGTCACTTAGAAAGTGCTATCCCTGGCTAGCTGTGTGTGTGTGTGAATGCACGAGAGAAATGTGAAAGGGTCCTGTGCTGGGTACCCCCCTCAAGAGGTGTTCCAGAAAAGCTTGCTGTCTATCCAAAAGTTGCACCTGCACTTCCTCCACTGCAACTTCCCGGTAGCGGTAGCGATTGATGATTCTCCGGGCTCGTCGAAGTCGCCTCTGCTGGCGCCGATGTCCACGACTGTAGAAAAGATAGTTGATGTAGACGTACTCCATCAAGGAAAAGAAGACGAAAAAGAAACACACGATGATATAGATGTCGATGGCCTTGATGCAGGAAACCTGGGGCAGTTTGTGCCGCACGTGGGAATCGATGGTGGTCAGGATGAGCATGGACGTCAAGCCTATAAACAAGAAGTCACAAGCTTAGCCTTCTGGGTAGAAATGCTTGACAAACCACTGTGCCCACCCCCATGGTTACCTGGGCTTCAGAGGCTCAGGTCATTTCTGCAGTGTGGAGGGTCCTCAGCAGAGGTCTCAGATCTTTTCTGGAGTCTTCTTCCCACCCCTCCTACTCCATCTCTAACTCCGACCAATGTGCCAATGGTCCCACGACCATTTAAACCAACCAGTGTTCTTAGCTTCCTGTCCAAACTCTCCAGATGTGGTTTGCTGTGGCATCCCCCTCCGATGATCTTCCTTTAGGCCTTTGCCTTCTGATGGCCTTCCTTCATCACATGGCAGGTTCAGTGAATCCGAAAACATTACCCAAATACAGATGTGTGTACAGGTTTCTAAGGAAGGAGCCCGTGGTGTCTGCCCTCAAGACAGTGAAAGATTAACCAGCCTTGGATCGAGGAGGCCTGGCCAAACAAAGCAGGGAGCTGGATTTATCGCTGCAACACCTTGGATGGCTTGATGCTGCTTCCACTGGTACTTCAACTCTTCCCAGGCTGGGCTGCAAGACTTGTTTTACTACTCTTCCTAATACCTCATTTGGGGGTCTCCTGTGAAGCCCTGTTGATTAATACCTGAAATCTTTGTGGGTGGAACCCATCAGCCGCTCCATGGGAGGAAAATGAGGTGGTCTTCTATTATAAAGAAGCAAAGGCTTGAAAATCCTGTGGGGGCAGTTCTGTTTTGTGCTAAAGGGTCACTCTGAGCCAGATGTGACTGGACAGCAATGGGATTACTGCTTTTTGGGGGGAAGTCTGTGTCTTTAGTTAAGCTAGTCACTCTTTGAGGAATGCCCCATCTTCAGCTCTGCCTCCCTCTGTCCACTCCTCTTGATGGTCCTTTGGCTGCTTTCTCCTCTGGCCCCCTCAGGCTCTGCTTTTAGCCAGGCCTTCAGGGCCAACCCCAAAGAGTTGCTGCTAAGGCAATGTTTGTGGGATTGCATCTTGGCTCTAATGCAACCACTTGTCTAGCCATCTGTACTCCCTAACTGGCGAATTCTGGTACATTGGGCCCAATTCACCCAAGTTCCAGCCCCAGTGTCTTTTCCACACTGTCTCAGTGGCTTAGCCTCATCCTTGTCAAGTCCAGTCACAGGCATCCAGGGATGCCTCATCAAGCTAGATTTGTGTTTTTTTGGGGAAGGAAGTGAACAAAATGACCCTAGGACAGGAACAAGACTTACCAACTGTCACCCTAGCAGCAGAGGAATCGCAGTTCATCCAAAACGACATCCAGGAGAGAACAGTGGTAAGGACAGTGGGCCAATAGACCTGCATAAGGAAGCTGTTGACCTCCCTTTGGAACTGGAAACTCAGGATCAGGCGCATGTAAGACCCTGACAAGGAGACACAGGGCTGTCAGGGTGGCAGGCTCTGCACTCAGAGGCCCGCAGACTAGGAAGACTGAGTCCTGGGTGCCACACAACATGTGGCACAAGATTGCTGGCAGGATAGGAAGCAAATGAGGAATGGGGAGCACTTGGCTAGATTGATGTCGCTTTACAGAGGTGAAGGACTCACACCTGGGCCGTGGAGAGGGTGACGAAGGAAAGGGGTTGAGGAGCTCCCAAGATCCAGAAGGAAACTGGAGAGGAGGCAGAAGAGTGTGGAGTGTATGGGTGGGCCTGACCCACCTGTGTAGAAGAACACCTCCTTGCTGGTAACGGTCTTCCCCAGGAAGCTGAACTCGGGGATGTGCAGCTCCTCAGTCCCATGGATGGAATTCCCATTGTCTTCCCAAAATAAGACGATGTCCTCAACTGTATATCCGTCTTGGGAAATGGGAATGGGGAGAGTGAGTCAATCAAGGACAGGAGGGACTAGCAAGGACTACAAAGGGATAGCTGAGGTCAGCTTAGGTGAGTGGGAGCCAAGCATGTGGAAAGGGAACTCTATTTGGAGATTCTCACTCAGGAAGAAAAGTATAGTCAAAGACATAATGTGCTCAAACCCACAGGTCTACTGATGCCCTCAAGGGATACCTGCTCCCAGTTTCTCTCTCTCTACAGACATCGCTCTCTATGTGTGTGTGTGTGTGACACACACATGCATATATATATATATACCATCATGAGGGGGCTTCAAAAAGCTTGGAAGTTTGTGGATAAATTCCATTGTCTTTTAATTCCATTTTTCCACAAGCTTTTTGGAGCCCCTCTGTGTGTGTCTATGAGGTTCCCTGATTGTGAACCTGGCTTCTGACTCCCTCATCAATGCCAGCCACAGGAAGTGGACGTACAGCTCTCGATTTCCAGTGTGCAGGCCTGCTTGTCCAGAGGAAACTTCTGCAGGTTCAGGGAACAAGCTGCTGTGGTGGCGAGGCTGTGAAGAAAAGGACCGGCCAGTCAAGTCCAGGCAGGCAGCCTGGGGCGGGGGGCGGGGAGGGCACTATGCCAGGGTGGACTCACCTCCCTCTATCTTCTCATCCCGGGTTTCCTAGAGCTAGGCTCTCCCTCCCTCCCTCCTGCTCTTCTTTCCCTCTTTTGCTCCCTCTCTCCCTCCCTTCTTTCCCAGTGGAAAGGTGAGCTGAGATGTACAAAGACAGAGGGGACCTGCAAGTGACCAAGAAACCAGTGACTTGGCAGGCCATAGACAAAGAATCCCAGGATGCTGGTCAGGAGGCAGAAGTTTGTGGTAAATCAGCACTAGGCCACTCTGGGGACTCACCGGATGCCATAGCGTACAGTTCCATCGGGGTGAAGCTGAAACACGCGGTTTTCCACAGTCACATCATGAACGAAAGCATCCTTACTATTCAGGAAGTAACAGTCTGGGACCCACAGTTTGTCAAGCATCCGGTAGTCCAGGGTCAGGTTCAGGTTGGTCTCATAGTAGGCTAAGCGGGGGTCTTTCCAGGTCTGATGAAAAAACATGGTAATGGTGTAATCCTGGGGAGAGCAGAGTGAAGGCAAGGTGAGAGTTAGGTCCTCCCGTTCTCTAGCCTGGTGCATGTGTGTGCATGTGCATGCAGGATACATCATAAATAAGTGCCGTCAAGTCAGTTCCGACTCCTAGAGTATAGGGTTTCCAAAGAGTGGTTGTGAACCAGCGACTTGCGGTTTACAGTCTGGTGGTTACCCTACAGTACCACACCAGGACTCGTCACAGATGAGTACTGAACACAAATGTACATGTTTGTTAAGTGCTGTCAAGTCGGTTCCGACTCATAGCAACCTTGTTATAGGGTTTCTGAGGAGCAGCTGGTGAATTTGAACTGCCAACTTTGCGGTTAAAATTGACCTTGTGGTCAAGTGCTTATCCTACAAATGTGAGGGACCTTTAAAAAATTCATGGGAAAAAATCCATTATCTTTTCATTCCATTTTTCCATGAACTTTTGGAAGTTTCTCTGTAAAAACAGCGAAGTAAAAAGTCTGAGAAGACTCTAAACTTTAAGTTCACATGCTCATGGCCAAGCATGGCAGGAGCAGTGAGTGTTCCTTTTGGTCCAGACTTACCAATATGGGCCTGGCGATGGCATCTCACCATGGCTTTCTTTATTTCACATTTAACTGGTGATGCTATCTTTTTTTTAGTTTCATTGATATTTGGTTTTCTTGGAGTTCTAGTGGAGCAGTCTTTTAAAATGCTTGGCTGCTAACCATAAGGCGCACAGGTTGAACCCACCAGTTACTCCACGCATTTGGCAGTCAACTTCCGTTACAATTCATAGCTTTGGAAGTACTATGGGGCATATGTCCTCTGTGCTAGAGGATTACTGTGAATTGGGAAGGACTTACTGACGCCATCAAGTGGGTTTTGTTTTTTGGGGTCTTCTTCATAAAATGACATCTGTGTTCAAATGTTATGATCATTTTTAAAATTGGTTTGCTATTTTCTTTTTAACTCAGGAATGCTGCATATTTTGAATGCCAGTCCTTCTTGGTGCCAGGCCCTGAGTCTACTCTGCTGACTTACACTAGCTATGGTGGGTTAGCTTGTTTTGCGAAACGGAAGTTGTCAAAGTGTTGGCTAAAGACATTTTAAAATTTAAGTTAATTGGTTTTAATGATTTGTGTTTTCTGTGTCATTTTGAAGAAATCCTTATCTGCCTCAGGGGCACTAAGCCAGTATCCTCTATTATCTTATAAAAGCTTATAAGTCTTTAAAAGTCTTTCTCCTTTAAGTCTACAATACTGAGTTTATGTGGTGTCGATGTACTATTTTTTCTCAAATGACTATAGTTTCCCAAACCTACTATGTTCTTCTATATCAACTCTGTTGCAGGTTAGAACAACCAGAAATGGCTTATGATCCTGCTCTTTGTTCCCTGGCCCCAGTCCCATGGCTGTAGCTGGAAACACTTACCATATTCATTTCTGAGATCTGTTCAATCCTGGAGACGTAGATGGAGATACCCACAGGCACAGGGGCACCTAAAAAAAGGAGGGCATTGTTCCATGTGCCCTTATCCCTCACTTTCCTCTTTCACACGATGCGGGGCTGGGGGGGTGGGGGGTGGAATCACACCAGGCTCCATCCCATGACCCAGCTCTGCCTGCAGTGGCATATCCACACATGTGACCCAACCACAGGGAGTCCGCAGAAAAGACACTGTCCTGACGTAGCCTTAGATTTGGCAATGGGAGCCCAGTGATGAGAATTGAGTCATTCAAGTTACTTAGTGCTAGCTATAGGTGTCCAATATAACAACAATGTTGTTGTTGTTGTTGTTAAGTGCCATTGAGTCGGTTCCGACCCATAGCGACCCTGTACAGGGTTTCCGAGGGTGTAAATCTTTACGGGAGTAGAAAGCCTCATCTTTCTCCCGCGGAGCGGCTGGTAGTTTCGAACCGCTGACCTTAAGGTTCACAGCCCAATTCGTAACCACTACGCTACCAGAGCTCCTTTATAACAACAATAGGTGTCCAAAACCCACTTCCACACTTCAGGGCAGGGCTGCTGCTAGGACAGAACATGTGGGAGGGGGATTCAAAGTGTTTGGCTAAAAGGAAGGGGCCGGGCAAGATTACAAGAAAATACAGGTGATGAGGCACTCTTTTCTAAATGTTCTCCTGATCAGTAGAAGAGCAATAAGACCAGAAGCTAGAGCCAAGATTTGTGGGGCATGAGTGAATGTGTACATAGAAGCACATGTGTATTTGAGTGACTACGTCAGCATGTGCATGTGAATTTGTTCATGTAAGCTTCCTGTGGCTATTATGTGAGTGGATTGAACATGTGTGTGTGAGAGACAGTGAATGTGTGTGCACTTCTGGATGGGTGGGAGTAGATTTCTGAGTGACTCTGCGTATGAGTAAAGATGTGACCAAGTGACTTCGCATGAGTCCTTATGTGAGAATGTATGCAAAGCAAGTGTATCTGTGTCAGGCAATGTGTTCATGTGTAGGAGTATGGTCACATGTGAATGCTCCTGGGGGCATGTTTATATATGGCCCTGTGGAGAGGTTTGAGTGGACGTGGGCATGTTCATGTGACTGAGTGTGTGAGCACGTCTCTGTGTGTGTGTTAATTGTGAGTGTGCCTATGTATGCGAGTGGATTTGTGGAGGTGTTTGTGTGAGTGTGGGAATATGCTAACATATAAGCATGTACTTGTGTGAGCACATTTGTATGTTTGAATGACTCTGAGCATATCCATGTGAGTATGTGGATGTGTGACTGTGAAGGAGCATGAGTGTGCATATGAAGAAACGTGAGTGCATTCATCTGTGAGTACATGTGTGAGTCTGAATATAGCAGTGTATGACCATCCTCATGTGTGTGCATTCATGTGTGACTGAATGAATGTGTGTGCGTGTGTGAGGGAATCTGTGTTTGTGAGAAAGCTGATGCATGTTGGCATGCAAATGTGAGAGCATGTGACTATGTGAGCATGGTCATGTATATGTGCATAAATACAGCTGTTCATGTGTGAGTGTGCTGACATGGCTGTGAGCGAATGGGCATGTGTGCATTTGAGTGTACGAAGGGGTTTCAAAGCTTAGAAAACCTGGAATTTTTTCCAGACACTTTCTGAAGGTCAGCGAATCTCTGAGTGTATACGTTTGTGCGCGAATAAATGTGTAAGCATACGAATGTGTGTATAATCAAGTGTGTTTGTGTGTGACTTTGAGCACACATGCATATTTGAACACATTGTGAGTGAAGGTGTCAGTGATTGCGTGACTTTGTGTGAGCATGCCAATGAGTCTATTCATGCATGCAACTGTGAGCATATGCATGTGTGACTGAACATGCTTGATTGAATGTAAGCATGTCAATGTGTGAGCATTTCTGAGTGTGTTTATCTGTATGAGTGAGTGGATGTGTGAGTGTTCATGAGTGAGCACGTTTATGTATGCACTCATGTGTGAGTGAACGTGTCTATGTATATGTATTGGTGAGTATATTAATGCGATAAGTATTAGTATGTGCCTGTGTCTAAGTCAATGTGAGTATGTAACTAGCTGTGAGGGAATGTGTGGGCATGTGTATTCATGTGTTAATGTGTGATAATAGGCAGTCCTCAGGTTTCAAATGTCTGACTCATGGGCAACTCCCCTTGTTGTTGTTAAGTGCTGTGGAGCGATTCTGACTCATAGCCATTCTGTGTAGGGTTTCCAAGGAGCTGCTGGTGAGCTTGAACCACCAACCTTGTGGTTCAAGCTGACCTTGCAGTTCAGCGTATTACTCACAGTGCCACACCAGGACTCCATCCTACTTGCCCTAAATTTGCCCCCACTTTCAAAGGACTGAACCAACCCCTACTTGTAATAAATTCTTCATCATAATCACCTTCACTTTCTGCATGTGCAGCTTTTAAATCACTGACAAGGATCCGAGCATTCTCTTGTATAAGGTAAGGCTGAATGAGAACCATATGTACCTGTCCCAGCTTACCCACAAATTTCACTTATGTGTGAGCATGTGCAGATGTGAATGTGGGAGCAGGTTTGTGTGTGAGCATGTGAATGTGTGTGTGTGTGACTGTGATTGTGAGTGTGGGGGGACTTCCCTCAGGCTTAAGTGGCAGCACTGCCAACTGGCAGGACTAAAATGTGATCATGGTTGGTAATAGTATTTCATAAACTGTAAGGTGTTGTGGACAAATACAATGTCATCATTCCCCAGGGTCTCAAAGCCGCCTCCATGGGGCCCATTGATTCCATCACAGCATTGCTTGGGAAGCAGCAGCCAGGCACTGCAAAATTCAGTCTGATTACCCAGAAGCTGTCTCCTGCAAACAGGGAAGTACAGGGTTCCAGGCTCCTGGGACTGAGCATCTGAATGACAGCTGGGAGGGAGCACAGCCCAGACTCCAGCATCCAGGCTATTGTGAGCTTTCCCCAGCGGAATGCTTTCTAGAAACACAGGGGGGCGGCACATGCCTTTAAAGGACTGCAGCTGTGCCAGGCAGACAGCAGCCCCAACAGGGTCCAGGCAGCCAGGGGCCCCCTCCTGACCTACACTCCTCACTCCAGCCCATTCAGCATTCCTCAGGCAACTCAATCGTTCCTGGGGAATCCAGAGATTCAACAAGGAATCAACAGGTGAACTCTGCATACAGGTGTCTTCATCTCTAGTCTCACTTACTTCCAAAATCTAGTTTTAAATCCCTACCCATGGAGCTCTGGTAGCGTAGTGGTTACGAATCGGGCTGCGAACCTTAAGGTCAGCGGTTCGAAACTACCAGCCACTCCGCGGGAGAAAGATGAGGCTTTCTACTCCCGTAAGGATTTACACCCTCGGAAACCCTGTACAAGGTCGCTATGGGTCAGAACCGACTCGACGGCACTTAACAACAACAACAACAACAACCCATGCCCTCATTCCTTCTCTAGTTCTGGTTTGGGCTGGGCTGGGCTGGGCTGGGCTTTCTGTCTAGCGTCAGCTGCAGTGGCTGACCAGGTGGGAGCACAACCTCTAAGGACCGGGAAACCACCATTCACTGTCTCCACCCCCATGACCCCCATTAATCACTTGCTTGGCAGCCTGGGACTGTCGGAAATGCTAGACAGTACTGATTCCTCTGCTGTTTGGCCACATCAATCCAGGGACCCATCTTTTCTCACAGGCTGATGGGGCAAAGACCCCCATCTCAGCAGAAGCAGCAATACTCCCAGCCTCTTGCCCTGGTACCCCAGGTCTGGCAAGAAACTTTGCCCTCCTTCCTATTCATACCCCCAAACCAAAGCAAACCCATGGCTGTAGAATAGAACCAAACTCATAGGGAAAGTGCAGAACTCTCTCAAGAGTTTCCAAGGCTGTCAATCTTTCTGAAAACAGAGAATCACATCTTTGTTCTGTGTTGGCTGGTGGGTTCCAACCAATGACCTTTGGGTGAGTAGCTGAGTGCTAAACCACTGCGCTACCAGGGTGCCTTAGGCATTAGGTCGACACACAAACCAGTTTCCTTGCAAGGTAGTGGTGAGAAGCCTATGGCATGAGGAGGAGGAGGGAGGTGAAGGGGGTGGAAATGAAGCAACTCCTTTGACGCCTACCTGTGCTTGGTGCAAGGGCTCCAAAAGCCCAGAAGAGGTTCTGCTTCCTTGTGGTGGAAGGTTATTGAAAGAGCCTTCTGCCCTTTCTGCCACCCCCAGATTCCCAGCCCAGGTGCTGGTTTACCTGGGTACCTGGTACAGTGTCTTCTGCCCTCACATTCAGGAAGAAGCAAGAGTAAAGGAGAGGTGCCAGTCCACTCCTATCCTCGGTGGTGTCCTTGGTTTCAGGGGGCACCCCCACTGGTCTAACCTGAGGGCCCAATCTTCAAGGTAGGGTGTCCATTAGCACCATTAACCCTCCCAAGTGGACATCCAGTTCACCGTGGGCTGAAGTCTGGGACCTTCTTTAGCTCTTCCCTGCTTCCATCTAGCTAGCATGTGACAAATCTCTATTCAGTGTTCCCTTTCTTTGATCTAGCATGCCTGGATGACCCCTGGGCCTGAGCTGCTCCTCTCCTGTTTTCTGGGCTCCTCTTCCTAGAGGAGCTGGTGAGCAAAGGGGCTTTGAAAACTGACTTGGGATATTTACAGAATGTGGGGCCTGAAGACTGTGGGGTGTGTGTGTGTGCAGTTTTGAACTAGCTGGGGTGAGTGGAAGGCTACACAGAATGCGTGTTCAAGAAGACAACATGCCCTCACTGTAAGCATGATGGGAGGAGTTGATGACAGGACCCTGAGCTGCCCAGCTCCTGTGTTTGGCATACTCATTCCCCAGCTTCAGAGGAGTGGGGAGGGTGCAGGAGGTGTCTGGCAAATGAAAGCAGAGAAGTGGAGAAATTTCAGAGGTAGCGCTGAAGGACCCAGCCAGGATCTGGGTCTTCACAGGGTGAATAGGAGAAATCTGGAGAGGCCAGGTGAGCCAGGGCGGCCCACTGGTCAACATACTGGGAGGGGCCAACTTGTCTCAGATCTAGTCACCTAACAGAAATGCCTCAAGTGTCTGGAGGCAGCTTACCTCCAAAATTTGGCCGCAAACGGACATCGTACCCCTTCAACACCCTGTCCAAAACCTTGTGAACCACAGCTTCACTGGCACAATTTTTGCTGAAACAGAGAAGTCACTGGTTATTGGTAAATGTCATGATGTTCCTCAGACCCTTCCGTCCCGCTGCGCACACATAGCCATGGACTGTCATATGTGTTCACTCTCCCCCTCCTTTTCCTCCCCACTGTGAGTCAGCCCAGTGTGACGCAAACTCCCCCTCCCTTTCCCCTGCTCCCCCTCCTCATCTGTCCTCTGTCCAGAGGGTGGGGCAGAAGGCTGTTGCCAGGCAGGCTTGGGGGAGGAGGGGTGGGAGCAAATAGAGCCCTGGGGAAAATTTACCACTTTTAACCCCCTGAGGGGCCCTACCTTGGAGCTAGCACAGACATAGCTAGCCAGGTTGGTGGGGGCCTTCCTCTGAGGAGCACCAGATTGCCCCTGGAAAGGAATCTTCCACTCTTAGTGCCCTGGGCACAGGCTGGTCATTTTGTTGTCCCCTCCACATCAGTCTTGCTTTAGTACACCTCTGCTCTTAGGACTGGGCAGATGCAGAGGGAGCCTTGCTCAAGTGGCAAGAGATTGTGTTCCATATCCCACCATGCCAGTTATGATTTGTGGGGCTCAGGGCTGTTCTCAAAAAGACACCCATTCTTGGAGTAGTCGTCTCTCTTGCCGAGCATGTGCTCTTCCAGACAAGAGGTGTCTTGGGCGAGCACAAAGAGGAAGGCTCAGCTCAGCCCTGCAAAACCAGCCTTTCTAGAAGTCTCTGATATGCTCATCCAAGACACTTGAGCCCTTCAGTGGCGCTTTCCACTCAAAAGGGGACTGTCAACAGACCATGGACATCACTGATGCTTCAGGGTCTTCCATGTTAGTCCCCCGCAAACCTTAGCATGTGTGTGTTTGTGTTTTTGTGTGTGGGCGTTCCTGTGTGTGTGTTCCCTAGCACAGTCAGGCATGATGGTTTGAGGTCACTGCAGGGCTGTCTGCCGGAATACCTTCATTCCCCCCCCCCCCCCGAAACATGTTCATTTCTGGTTTGCCATCTAAAAAATTATTCCCAATCATCCTTAATCACAAAATTTCATTTTGCCTCATTCCAGAGTGTGAGCATGAATTATTCCTGAATTAAAGCAATGCATTCCCGCCTGTTTCCAACCACACATTACCCATGTGCCAGGCTCAGGGTCAGGGTCGAAAGCCATCCTAAATACCCATTTCTGTGTAATCTACATGTTGATAGCTGACTGTTTTAACATTGCTTCAGATATTCGCAGACTCACACAAACTTGAAATGAAACAGAAAAAAACCTAGATCTTCACATCTTTTCAAAGGAGTTAAGTACAAAAGCACACTCAGGGCACGTCCCAGGATCACGCAGCCCCAGAGAGCGGTGTCTGGGATCCTGAGCCCATGGGAAGGGTCCCCAAACCCCTCAAAACAAACACACAAACAAACACACGCGCACGCGCGCACGCACGCGCGCGCACACACACACACACAAACATACACACTCCCGCGCGCGCCCTGGAATATGAGCTGAATTCCGCACTCCAACAGGTGTCTCAAGCGTCTGTTTTGTGTCTGGCCCAATTCCCTGTTACTCCCAATTCCTTCAACCTTCTATATACATAGGGGCCAAGGGCCAAGGCTGGGAAGGGCTGCCGGGGACCTTAGTTTTTGGGGAGGGGTGACAGCCCCAGAGGGAGTGCCTCTTTCCAGGGCTGTGGTCTCGGGGGTGGGGGGGGGGTTGGGGAAGGGTTGCCACAGGGGCAGATGGTGGAGCCCAGGGTCGCCCCCATTATCCCCCTTCCCCCTGCCCTCCAGGGTTGCCTCCACTGTCTTTGTCTCCCTCCTGGGCCAGCAGGTGGACCTGGTAGAGACCCTCGCCTGCTCTGTCAACTGGCCCGTCGCTCACCAGCTGAAGAGGTCCTGGACGACTTCGGGAGCGTTGGAGCGGCCAAAGTGGAACCTGGTGGTGGGGTTGGGGGTGCTGCCCTCCGCGAGCCAGGTCCGGATGAGCAGCAACAGCACAGCGGCCCGCAGCACGCCGCGGATGCCCATGGCCGCGCTCTCTGGGGCACGGCCGGAGGGACGCGACCAGGAGTCCGGCGGGGTTGCTGACCCCGGCAGAGCGGCGCCTGCTGCAGCAAGGTGCGCTCCGTCTGCGGCCGCTCTGGGCTGCGACTGGGCACAAGTGGGCTGGCGACAGCTCCGCCCACCCCGCGACCCCGCCCACCCCGACGGCCGCGCCAATAGCGGGCCCGGAGCGCACCAACCAGCGCGCGGGCGGCCTCCAGACCTTAGAGCTGCTGGGCCTCCCCTGTCCAGGACAAATGGGCTTTTCTCCTGACCCAGAGTGGGTTTGTTTGATTTTTGTGATGAAGGGACTCTGCATTCTGAAAGACTTGGAAGCCTTTGGGGATCAGGAGGTACCGTGGAACCTCCAATAAGTCCCTCACTTAGGGTATGGGGGCCAGAGAGCCACAAAGGTTTTATGACAGACTCAGGCCACAGCAGACATCCCCTCTTTCAGGAGCACATAAGTTTCCAGGGAAACTCACAGTTTGGGTCCCAAGTGCCACCCCAGGAAACTGGAAGGGTCGCCTAAAGGGGTCACTCTGAGATAGCCAAGATAGTTCATAGCCAAGGGGGAGGCAGACTTAACCAAGGGTCCAGGGCTGACAGGATGGAATGGGAAATGAAGGCAAAGGGCAGTGATTCCGAGCATTCAGTGTCTTAGCCCCTAGAGACCAGGCCACTCCAATGCTCCAGCCTTCTGGCCCCAGCGTGGAACCAGAGAGCTCCGATTCTTTCCACTCTGCACACTGCCCCGTGGGACAGAAGGCTTTCAGATGATGATGAAATCCTTCCGATCCCAGATCCTGACTAAGAGGACCGTTGGTCAGCCAACAAAGCAGCTCAGTCCTATTCACCAGTGCTGGAACTGCCAAAATGCTCCACTTGTTAACTGCTGGCTCAAAGTGACCCTGTATAGGGTTTCCGAGGAGAGGCTGGTGGGTTTGAACCACCTACCTTGCGCTTAATAGTTCAGTGCTTATATTATAGTGCTACAACAGGACTCTTAAGACTTGTTAAGTGCCTTCCAGTCGGGTTGACTCATAACAACCCTTTATGGGGTTTCTGAGGAGTGACTGGTGAATCTGAACCGCCGACCTTGTGGTTCAAATCGACCCTGCGGGTTCAGTGCATTATCCTGCAGCGCCACATCAGAACAATTTTTGTTGTTGTGAAGTGCCATCGAGTTGTTTCCAACCCTGTATATAGGGAGCAGCTGGTGAGCTTGAACCGCTGACCTTGCAGTACAAACGGCTTTGCTGTCTGGCGCACTAACCCACAGTGCCACACCAGGACACTTAGAAGGGCTTAGAAGTGGATTTCAGGTTCTCTAATGCGTCAGACTGCAAAGTCGTTTGAATGGCAAGGTCGGTGGTTCAAGCTCACCAGCTGCTCCTTGGAAACCCTATACAGGGTGGCTATGGGTCGGAATCAACTCGACGGCACTTAACAATAACAACAACAAGGTTAACTAGAACATTCAAGCAGAAATACACCCCTTTCTCTTTCCCTCACTATCTAGTGACTCAAGTTGGGGCTGCGTGTACACAGCTTAGTACAGAGTTTCCCTTGCCTGGCACTCCTGGAGTCAGTGGGTGTTCTGCAAAGCAAAGGGCCTAACTTTTTACCCCCACCTTTATAAACTTTAAAATATGTCTCATAGTTAGTACTCTGCTTTCTTTCAGCAAACAGAGCACCCTCACCTCATCATTTCCCCCTTTTCCTTCCATTGCAGCCAACGCTCTCGTTTCCACTTGGGGCACACATAAAAACAAATGGGTCACTGGAAGCCACTCCTATTGATATTAGTGCTGTCCCATTGTCCTTGGTCACCTAGGCATCCCAGATCATTTTGTCAGCGGGAGAAACTGAGGCCTGGAAAGGCAAAGATCACATGGTGGTAAAGGCCAAGATTAGAACTTTTTTCCACGTTTCCTACTTTCAGCAGAGCGTTTCAGTGAGAGGCGATGTTGACTGGAATTCCAGACAATTGCCAGCAGGTGGCGGTAGATTTGTTTGGATGTGGGTTTGTCTCTGCTCTGTGAACTCAGAGTCTACAGACATCAGGCCTGAAGCCGAAGTTTTCTTCCTAGGTGCCCTTGTGACTGTGGAGATTGTCAAACAGTTGATGGCAATGATGAATTCATATCCAAACCTTACAGCTCAGAGGACTCTCCCTGACTTCTGCTTTCGCCAGAGGTAATGCTTGTTTGAAATTTCTGACTCACATGACAAATGGTCCCCCAAGGCAACAAGACATATGAAAATGCCACTATCATTTGTACTTGTTGAGCTAATTTGCCTAGTTAATTTTCTGGAATATCCATAAATAGCCAGATTGAATGGATTTGAACCCAGATATGGGATCAGGGTGTAGGAGAAAGAGCAGTGAACCTGTGCTCTGGACCCAGCTAACCTGTACTCTGGACCCAGCTCTGCCACACAAGAGTGAGTATCCTACTTTGGTGGAGTATACACAGTGACTTGGGAGACAGGAAGACAGATAAGACGCAAAAGATTAGGCAGCACCTGGCCTAGTAAACATCACATACAACGGTACAGGATGCATACTTGTCGGATGAATAAGTGAGGCAAGAAAGAGTTTCAGCCCTAGTTTTCCAAGCTGTAGACTTAATTTTTAAGAATCCACAGTAAGCTTTTGAAGGATTTGTTCAAGGGGATAACATAATCATAGTTGTACCTTTGGAGGAGAGACTCTTGGTTATGTCATGAAGGAGACACAGGAAGGAAGACTGGGAACCAGGAGAGCAATGAGGAGGAGATTGACACCCCTGCTTGTGCAGATGGCAGGTTGGGTAGTTTGGACTAATTGTCCCAACGAGGAGCGCTAAGTACACATGTTGAACTATAAAGAGAAGTCATCTTTATACAAAGCTAAGAAATAATGAGGTGTGTGGTACTGTAGGGTCAGCACTGGACTGTGAATCACAAGGTCGGCAGTTCAACCCCACCAGCTGCTCCTTGGAAACCCTAATACAGAGTGGCTATGAGCTCGAAAGGGAAACCCACTTCTGAGGGCATATGCTGAACTTGGAAGAAAGAGTTACCCGTTTGCCCACCTTAATGTGAGAGCCTGCATGACTGTCCTTTCAGGGCATTGGTTAACCAGAAGTAACCTGCTCTAGCCTAGATATTTATCACCTGGATAGTCAACCAAGGGAATTCAACCTCTGTGCTTGAAATTAAAGCAGTTTGGGATAGGCAGAGTCCCCAGGCATGTGTGAGAAATAAATGAAAATACTGCGGAAGGTACTGTACTACTAGGCCTGCATCCATTTTCACAAATGATTTTAAAATAACATATCAGCACACAGTCCAAGGTAATTAGAAGGACAAAGTTGTGAGTGATAGCGAACAATAAAAAAAAAAATCAGACAACAGAAACTTGCAAAGGCTTCAGATGTCCGAGGTATAAGAGACTGTCCTAGTGTGGTGGTGTAGGCTAAGCAGTGTACTGCTAAATGCAAGGTCAGTGGCTCAAACCCACCAACTGCTCCTCAGAAACCCTATACAGCATCGCTCTGAGCTGCAACCGACTTGATGGCATTTGGTGTGATACTGCAGAATAAGCACTCGACCATAAGGTCAGTTTGAACTGAAAAGTCATCGGCTCAAACTCCCCAGCTGTTCCTTGGAAATCCTATACAGAATCGCTATGAGTCAGAACCAACTCAATGGCAACACAACTACAACATAATGACTTTAGTATGCTGTATCTCAAAAAAATAAAAAGATAAATAAGCCTGAAAATATCTGCTGGAAACAGAAAACTAAGAAGTGAGAGTCAGTTTGTTACAAATCCAGATAGAACTAAAATATAAAACAATGGAAGTTGAGAATGTAGTGGATGGCTTTAACAGAAAGCTAAACTCAAGTGAAGAGAGAATGATTGAATTTGAAGATTGTTGTTGTTGTTAAAGTGCCATCGAGTTGGTTCTGGCCCATAGCGTCCCTATATAGGGTTTGACCGGCTGACGTTGGGGTTCAAAGCGACTTTGCGGTCCAGTGCATTATCCTACAGTGCCACACAGGGACTCCCAAGCAGGATAAATAAAAAGAAATCCTTTTCTAGACAAATCATAGTGAAAATACAGAAATCCAGAAACAAAGAAGGCCATGAAAACGGTCCAAGTTAGAGACAAGGAGACCCCACCCTGGGGCAGGAGCAGAGAGATGGGGACAAGTGGGTTCCAGTGAGAGTCTGGCCTTGAGAATGCCTTTGACTCAAGCTTCTCGTGAAAGACTATTTCATAAACATATTCTTCATCTTATTCCTAACCAGTAAAATATACAAGAAGGGCTTCTGAAAGTACCTGGAAATACTCCATCAACTTTTCATTCCATTTTTCCACAAACTTTTTGAATCCCTCATATATCTATTTAAAATGGATTTTTGGTTTTTTCATGAGTTATAAGCCCTTTCTACTTGTCTTTGCCATGCATAGAAGGCCATTGGTTGGTTGGTTATGTGCTGTGGAGTTGGTTTCGACTCAGAGCGACCCTGCATAGGATTTCTAAGGCTGCGAATCTTTATGGGAGCAGAAAGCCTCATCTTACTCCAGCTGGTAGTTTCAAATTGCTGACCTTGAGGTTAGGAGCCCAACTCATAACAACTATGTAATCAGAAGGGACAAATCCTTAGAAAAGTTGAGGTCAGCAAAAAAGAGGAAGATCCTCAGGGAGCTGGATTGACAAAGTGGCTGCATTCATCCTGTTGTACTTAGGTTGCTATGAGCATCTAACCAGAGAAAACAGGATAAAAGTGAATCTTCGTTTCTTCCTTCAACCTACCTCCCACCTCCACCCCCAGCTGCTCCCAAGGAAAAAATATATAGAATGAACACCTCTGAGTTTCCTGAAGTGCCTTATTACACCCTTCAGGGAGGCCATATGCTCCCACTTCCTGGACTAGTTTAATGCTTGCCTGGAGTTCAATTCTTGCAAGATTTGATCTTTGTAACAAACAGAGCTAAAAATGTAATGAGGAGCTATCTTTCCAGGGAGTGAGCTTTTTACTCGTAACTTAGCTGTTCCTGCAATGACTGGATAGCCGCTAGTCAACGCAGCGACAAACAGAACTCTGCGCCTATGGGAAATCAAATCGGCGTTTCTGTGGTTCCTGTGCCCTTCTGAAATTCTCAGCTAGCCACCTTAGCTGAAAGCAACTGTCTGTAAAGTTGTCTAAGAAGTATGCCAAGTTTTTGTTGTTGTTTGTGTATATGTGTATGTGTGTGTTTTCTCCCAACCCCCTGCATGCATTCCTAATTGAAGGGTGTTCTTATATACCCCTGTGGATCCCCCCACATCCAACAGAAAACTGTTTGTTTGTTTTTTTCCCCAAGAGAAGACATGGGGAGGGCAGGCAAGCCTTCTCTCTATTTCCTAGCCAACCAGAAAAGTGTCCAACAGTGGAGAAAATGACCTGCTAGCTCAGAGGGAAGGGTTACTGAACTTTTAGTTCAGACTTTGCAGGATTTCACTGAACTTTTGTGGAGTACTCACAATTTTATGTTACAGCTTTCTCTCCAAAGCCTGTGGAAACCTGCCCTTTAATATCTATAGCATCTTCTGGAAGTCGCTCTCTCCCTTACTATGGAAGGGCAGGAATAGGAAGCATGTACCCGGAACTCCTAGGTGTTTATCCCAGGGGCTGGTTGATTGTCAGTTGCCAGCTCTGACTCACGATGACCTTCTGTAGAACAGAAACAAATGTCGCTCCATCCTGTGGCATCTTCTTGGTTGGCTTGTAGTATTGTGTACTTAAAAAGAACATCAAAAGTGACTATGAATCTGAATATATCCATGTTGGAGCCTCTCTGGTCCTCCACCCCTCAGCCCCCAACTACCTAAATGTGTCACAGCCTCTGAATTTCGTTTCCTCATCTGAAATACGGGAGTGATGATAAGGCCAACTTGCAAATGGCACAATGTAGATGTGGGGGAATCCCCGTCTGTCCCAGTTTCTTGGCTCTGGGGCTTCACCACGCCTTTTTTCAGTAAATCCATCAGATTTCCTATCATGTCTGTCCAGAAGAGCTACTGTTACTACCACTTTTAGTCAGCAGAGGTCCTCAGTTCTTTTGCTCCAATTGTCAAATGACCCTTTCTGTTTATCTAATTGTTTCCCTGAATGGAGGCAAACCTGGCTAACATTTACAAAAAGAACCTTTGTCAGAAGCTCAGTGAGACAGAGAGGGAGAAGAGTAGGGGGCAGAGACCCTTCCTAGGGGGCAGAGTTTAGTACACTGATGGATCTTATTGCTAGCTGTCACTAGCAATTCTGCCCTAGTAGGGTAGCTGATGGCTGGCTTCTGTGCATGTCCTAGCCTGCTTCTGTTTTGGGCTGAGGAACAGAGGTCCTGTACAGATGGTGAATGTAGCCCCTGGAGTTAGTTGGGGCCCTAGGACTTGTTATAGACAATGAGATATGAACACAGATGATGCATGCCATGTGAAGGATGAGGCATTTAAAAGTTTGTGTAAGATCCACACACTCTCTCTTCTCTTGCCCTGGTGACTATTAAAGCAAAGATGGAGGGAAACTAGATCTCTGGATTCTCACATGGAAGAGAGAGTTGTTGACCTGCATCTTATCTTCTGTGATCTAGACATCAAGCTAGACATCAAACTAAGAATGGGGATTTATTTTTACTATTTCAGAAAAGTCCAGTCTATTATGAAGAATGCACTCTCTCCTGTCATGGACTCATGGACTGCTCTTTCTATATGTTTCAAAGGTAGCCTGAATTCAAGTTCCTCTTTGTTGTTGTTGTTAGGTACCATTGACTCGGGTCTGACTCATAGTGACCGTATGCACAACAGAAGGAAACACTGCCCAGTCCTGCACCAACCTCACAATCATTGTTATGTTTGAGTCCATTGCTGCTGCCACTGTGCCAGTCCATCTCATGGGGCGGGGGGTCATCTTCTTTTTCACTGACCGTCCACTGTACCAAGCCTGGTGTCCTTCTCCAGGGACTGGTCCCTCCTGATCGTATGTCCACAGTATGAGACATGAAGTATGGTCATCCTGGCTTCCAAGGAGCATTCTGGCTGTACTTTACCCCCCATTGTAGACTTGTTCATTCTCCTGGCAGTCCACGGTATCTTTAATATTCTTCTCCACCACCATAACTCAAATGTATCAATTCTTCTATGCTCTTCCTTATTCATTGTCCAACTTTCACATGCATATGAGGCTATTGAAAATACCAGGGCTTGGGTCAGGCAAGCCTAATTCCTCAAACTAATATCTTTGCTCTTGAACACTTTAAAGAGGTCTTGTGCAACAGATTTGCCTAATGCAACATGTCACTTGATTTCTTGACTGCTGCTTCCATGAGCGGTGATTGTGGATCCAAGCAAATGGAGTCTTGGACAATGTCAATCTTTTCTCCATTTATCATGATGTTATTTATTGGTCCAGTGGTGAGGGATGTTGCTTGAGGTGCAACCCCTACTGAAGGTTGTGGTCTTTGAGCTTCATCAGTATTTTAAGTCCTCTTCGCTTACCGTTAGCTCCTCTTGTTGTTGTTAAGTGCCTTCCAGTCGGTTCCAACTCGTAGCAACCTTGTATAGGGTTTCTGAGGAGCAGCTGGTGAGTTTGAACTGCTGACCTTACAGTTCAAACCCACTTTGTGGTCCAGTGCTTATCCTACAGCTCCACACCAGGACTGCACGTTCCTCTTGTTGTTGTTCAGGACCATCGAGTTGGTCCTGACTCATAGTAACCCTGTATGGGGTTTTTGAGGAGCGTCTGGTTAGATTGAACTGCCAACTTTGCACCACACCAGAACTCCAAGCTCCTCTTCGTCCCCTGTAAATATGCTTCCTCTCGCATTTTTCATCTCTCTGAATGGATTTTCAGTTGTGTCCCAATTGTGAACTGTTGTTGCTGTTAAATGCTGTTCCAACCCATAGTGACCCTGTATAGCCGTCTTCGAGGATTGGCTGGTGAGCTTGAACCACCGACCTTGTGATTGAAACTGACTTTGCAGTCCAGCACATTAACCCACAGCCCCACATCAGGAGTCATAGATAGGCCGCTAGAATAGCATTTAGCTCCTTATTGTGGTTTTTTTTATCTCGCTTCCATGATAGACAGGGAAATCCTTAAGCTTGGAGCCTATTTCGGATTCATTTTGTGCCTGCCATAGAACTGAGCCCAGAGCTTAATGTGGACATTCAAGAGTTATCTGTTGAAAGAAGTATCCCAGAAAGAAAGAGAGATGAAAACTTGGAGTTCACTGGTGATCCCAGAGAGAACAGAAGCCTGCGCACCAAGCGTCAAGAACTCAAAAGTGGGTAGGGGCAGGCCAGAGTTTCTCAAGGCTTTGCTGTGTGCCTTGTTTTCCATTCCTTTTGGAGGTCTTGCAAGTATTTCACAAATATTTCAGTGATGCAATGGCTCCTGAAGATTTGTTCCTCCAGAAAGGCCTGTTAGCTCTGGCAGCGGGTGGGATTTAGAGACTTTTAGCCGAAGTTCTAATGAAGGTAGCATCAGAATCGGGAAGATTTAAGGGTCAGTTCTGCCACACATAAGCTGTATGGCCTGGGGCAAGTCACTTTCTATGATCCTCAGTTTTCTTATCTGTAATATTCCGTTTTGTGTTGTGGGCATAAAGGGAAATTTTGCTGGTGAAGCATATACAGTAGTTACTGATGCAATAACTATTGTTGTTGTTGTTGTTGTTAAGTGCTGTCGAGTTGGTTCTGACCCATAGCAACCCTCTGTAGGGTTTCCAAGGAGCTGGTGAGCTTGAACTGCAGTAATTATTGTTGTCGTTGTGTGCTGTGGAGTTGGTTCCGACTCATAGCGACCCTGTACAGGGTTTCCAAGGCTGTAAGTCTTTACGGGAGTGGAAAGCCTCATCTTTCTTCCGCGGAACAGCTGGTAGTTTCGAACTGCTGACCTTGTGGTTTGCAGCCCGATTGGTAACCACTACGCTACCGGAGCTCCTCGCAGTAATTATTAGGGAAGAGTAAATGAGAGAGAACAAGTATTCAGGGCAAGCCAAAGATGAGATCAGCTGTAAGCTCCCTCCTCCTCACTAGAGATGCTCTGGGACAGACTGGACAACACTTAAAAGATCCCTGGTGGCACAGTAGGTTAGGCATTCGACTGCTAGGTCAGCGGCTCCAACCCATCACCTGGAGCTCTGCAGGAGAAAGATGAGAAAGTCTGCTTCCATAAGGATGTAACACTTGACTGGACCATGGGAAACCCAAGCAGCAGAAGTACAGACCCAAATGCGGGTACTGAGACCGGCCTGCACCTAATGCTGCTCTCCAGCCCAAGTGGGGTCCTTTTGGGTGAGGGGATGTGTCATGTGTGTGTGGTGCCGGGGCAGTGGTTGCAGTACACTGTTTCAGGTTGGAGTGAACTGCCAGCTGTGCTGTCTGCTGCCGCCACACCTGGCATCTTGCCTCAGCACTGCATTTCCTTCCAATAATCAGCTAAGCCCTGACGTGATGGTGTGCTCCTTTGGCTCCCTGGCTCAGCTATTGGGGCTTCCCACACTAATCTCACTGACTCTTTTGCAACCTTATCATAATTGACTCTTCCTTTGGGGAGAAGCGTTTAGAAGCTGGTACAGGGAGAGAGAGACTGGCTTGATTTTCTTGGGTTCGCTTTTCTGTGTGGCTCCCGAGGCTCTCCCCACCACACTTCTCCCCCTGTGTCCTGCTCACACTAGTGCCCCTGCCCCTGACTCAGCTGTCAGTCCTGATCTGGTCTCTTGCAGTCATCTTCTAATTGGTTTTCCCCTGCGGTGTTTGCTCCTTCTTTAATCCATTCTTCATTCAAGCCATTTACTATCTGCCTCCAACCTACACTCCCAGGGTTCTCCTCCTCCTCCTCCTTCCTGTCATGCACACTTGGTTCAAATCCAGTGGGACTGCTGGTCTGTCCCTGAGCGACCCCCTCTTGGTAGATCCTCAGTTTGCCGCATTCAGTGGAGACTCTCATCCATCTTTTAAAGCTCTTCTCCCCAAAGCCACCGGTGAGGGCTCTAACCAGGCGTGCCCCAGGTGGCTGTCTTTGTGCCTTTTAGTCAGGTTCTACATGTGCATGCTTACTTAGGTTGTGATTTGTAAGCGTCAGTCTTCCCATCAGTAGCGTGCATTCTCTCCACACCCCTTCTTATTTGAAAAACAAACTCCCTTTCCACTATCAGGATTTCTCTTCTGAAGCCTTCCCTCATTTGACAAATAAACAAATAAGCCCAATCAGGGCTTGTGTGGGTTGTACTGAAAAGTAATTTTAACACCTGACATCCTAAAAGCGCAAATTATATAAGTCATTTTAGGTACTAATTGACAATGTAGAAATCTGAGTGAAAAACAGAACAGCGCAAAACAAAAAACGCAGGCTACAAATGATCGCTTCCACTGAAGATTAGCTCAGTGTTTTTAATTAATCATCAAGAATCCACACTTGCTTCCCTAGCACCCCTTTCTTTCTCTTAGAAAGCCAAACCCAAGGGGATGATTGCTTAAACTGTTTGTTTGATTCATTTCTTAGCTCGTGAGCTTGACTACCTAAGCCTTGTGTTTGTTTTTAAGAATTATGGGTGTGTTTTTTAAAAAAGAATTGAACCATTCTCTAGGCAGCTCCTAGGAAGTGGCCATATTGCATCCGTGTAATCGCGTGAATTTGCAGAGTGGGCTAGATTACCCACCAGAGGTGAGCATAGCGTTTGTTTGGAAAGCATCAATTTCCATCAACCAGCTGACAGGAACCCACTGCAGCTCTCTGACATGTTCTGAGGTTGTTTATGGGAACAAAGCTCATTATAGTGAATCGGTTCCCCTAGACTCATCTCTCCCATGTGATGCCTGCTGAGTTGAGGTGGAGCGTGAAGGGCCAACATGCCTTAGTGGACAAATAACCTCCAAGGCTAAGCTTGCTAATACTGACACCACTAAGTGGGGTAAAGGACTGTCGGAACAGGATGCACACAGATTCAAGCGTATAAACCGATTTGAGAAGTTTATTAGTCTGGCAAAGCTTTACTGTGAACTTAGAAATGAAGTCAGAGTGACCCTTCTCGTGTCCCATTTAATGTAAACACGTTATTATGCAGAAACTCACTCTGGCTTTATTAAAATCAATGGAAATGCTTGTTCTGGCTTGAGGACTGTAGCTGGGACTTAACTTGCCAAATGTACTCACTATCCCAGCCCACTGGTCAGAAAATGACCACCGTACTTCAGAGGACTGCTAATATTTTAATCTTCACAAAAGCCCTGTAAACTAGGGACTATTATGTTTCCATTAGTTAGCCAGGAGCAGAGAGGACATAGTGACACTCAGAGCTTGGGCTCTGAAGTCAGACTGCCTGGGATTGAATCTCAGATCTTTGGTCTTAATTCAAGTACGTTACTGAACTCCTTTATGCCCCAGTTTTCTCAACTCTAAAGTTTGATTGTGAGAGGACTCCCTCATAGGGTAAAATGAGTCGATCCATGGCCCAAACCTCAAACAATTGCTTAATACATGGTCCACGCTTACAAAACGGGAGCTCTTTTCGTCCTGGACTTAGGTGGCTGTTTTCTGGCCAGTCTGTAGGACCACTGTGGTAAAGGGAAGACAAAACATAGGGCTACTTCCTTCTTTGTTGTTGTTATTAAGTGCCGTGGAGTCGGATCTTACTCACAGGGATCCTGTATATAGGGTTTCTGAGCAGCTGGTGAGTTTGAATCACCAACCTTTCTTTAGATGTGTCCATCTTTATATGTGTCTATTTACAAAGTAACTAACTGGCTGCATATCATAGTTTGCCTTAGGGGGACCGGAGGAAAGGAGGACTAGAGCACAATGGCTGTTAAGTGCTGTTGAGTCGGTTCTGACCCATAGCGACCCTGTATAGGGTTTCTAAGAAGCAGCTGGTGAGCTTGAACCGCTGACCTTGCAGTTCAAACTGACTTTGCAGTCCAGCGCATTAACCCATAACGCCACACTTACTCACTAGGGGTGTCAAAAGCCTGAGTCACATGAGACCATCTTGTCATTTTACCCTGGAATTTGACTTGGTGTTTTATTATCATTGCATGGCATCAAATTTTAAATATAATTTGGCTCAGAACTCTAAAGTCCCAATTGAACTAACTAATCTCTCTCCTTTACTTTCCAGTCACACTCTCAGGGTGGTTTCTATAGCAGCAGCTTCGTCACAGATATTGATGTGGACGCAGGGCTGGGTCACCATGGAGCACAGGACAAAATACAGATTTCTTCCTGTTTCTACTTTGTTAAAATGAGGGCTTGTTGTTAAGTTCTTAAATGCTACAGAGACAGTTCTGACTCATAGTGACTCTGTATAGAGTTTCTAAGGAGCCGCTGGTGAGTATGAACTGCCAGCCTTATCGTTTACAGTCCAATGCTGATCCTACAGCACTACACCGGGAGTCTAAAATGAGGGATTGTTGTTGTTAAGTGCCGCCAAGTCGGTTCCAACCCTATATAGGTTTTATGAGGAGCAGCTGGTGAGTTTGAACCACCAACCTTGCTGTGCAAACAAGTTCTGATCCAGCACCTTTCATTCCCTGGAGAACAAAGGCAAATCTAGCTTAATGCAGTGCTTTAGCTTTAAATAAAACTGGCTCATGTGCCCTTCAGTGGAGTTGGATTCCAGTTTCTGAACTATCAGGGAGTTTCCGAATGCGCTAGACAATTCAGCCCCTCCTAGAAACACAGGCCCCACGTACAGAGAGCTTCCCTAGGTCACTGAGCAGATGGGCTCAAGGTGATCCAGTTTTACTTCATCCATTTTTTCTGTTTCTCTCCTTTTCTCTCTTCCTTCCTCTCTCTCTCCTTCCCTCCCTTCCTTTCTAGTAACAACAGTTTTATGAAAGTATCATTCGCTCTTCTCAAGTGTACAATTCAGTGTTTTTGTTCTGTTTTGTTTTTTAATGTTTATAGGTTGAGAAACCATCACCGCTGTGTAATTTTAGAACATTTTATTACCCCACAAAAGAGACTGGCCATCCACATTTGTAGTGGTTTCCTAGTTCTCTCCTCCCCCTAGCTACCATGACTCTAAGTGCTGATGGATTTTTTTTGAAATGGACATTTTATGTTAATGGAACCGTATATTATGTGGCCTTTTGCCATGGGCTTCTTTCATCTAGTGTAATGTTTATCAAGGTTCAACCATGTTGTGACATGTGTTTTGTTCCTTTTCCTGGTGGAATAATATTCCATTGTATGAATAGACCACATTTTGTTTCTCCATTCATCTGTTGATGGATACATGATTTTTCTTTTCTTTTCTTTTCCTTCTGTGAACATTTTTGTTGAAGTTTTTCTTTGAACTTCAACCAACACATTTTATTTTTTGTCAGTAGACAATGTATCTAGGAATGATGTTGCACCATCAAACTGCACCTTTTTACATTCCCACCATGAAGGCTCGGATTTTGCCACATCATTGCCAAGGCTTCTTTTCTGTTTCTGTTTGCTGTTAATGAAGTCCTCCTAGTGGGTGTGCAGTGGTATCTCTTTGTGGTTTTGACCTGCATCTCCCTGATGACTAATGATGTGGAGCATCTTTTCATGAGCTTATTAGCTATTTGTAGATCTTCATTGAATAACTGTCTAGTCAAGTCCTTTGCCCATTTTCAAACTGGGCTGCTTGTCTTTTTGTTGCTCTGTGGAGTTTTTTGTCTATTCTGGATGTAAAACTCTTGCGTGATATTATGGCGCCCACAGCATAACTTCTCCCCTTCTGTAGTTTGTATCTTCACTTTCTTGACAGATTCCTTTACTGAGGTGGGTCATTTTCCTGACCAGGGTTCCTCTCTTATGGAGGAAATGTTCATTTCCCCAAGTGTCCTGATCAGAGGTATTCACAGCGATGTCATGGGAATACCTTGGGGACTGTGCTCTATGGACACTACATGTGCCCTTTCCCTAAGGTCCATGAACACAGGGGCTGCTGTACAACATCGCTGTTTCAAAAATTTTCCTCATTAAAGAAAGACAAATCAAAATTACAATAAAATAACCACTTCAGGACCACTAGGAAAGTGCACTGGAATTGTCAAGTGTTTTTTTTTTTTTTTTTGCATCAATTAAATGATCATATAGTATTTTTCTTTTATTCTATTAATATGGTGTACTATATTGATAGATTTTTTGTATGTTAAACCACTGTAGTATTACTTAGATAAATTCTACTTAGATAAATTCATGATATATAATCATTTTAATACGCTGCTAAATTCAGTTCACTAGTATGTTGAAGATTTTTGCATCTGTATTCATAAGGGATTACTGGTTGGTAGTTTCCTTGTCTTGTGATGTCTTTATCTGCCTTTGGTATCAAGGTAATGTAAAAGTCATAGAATGAGTTATGAAGTGTTCCCTCTTCGTTTTTGCTTTTTTTGGGGGGTGGGGGTGGGGGTAGAGGGGCAGAGGAAAAAGTTTGAAAAGTCTTGGTGTTAATTCTTCTTTAAATGTTTGGTAGAATTCCTCAGTAAAACCATTTGGGATTTTCTTTGTTGGGAGGTTTTTGAGTCCATTTTAGTAGATTGTGTGTTTATTGGAATTTGTCCATCTCATTTCCTTCATCCATTCTTAGAACAGTAGTTATCGAGAGCGTAACATGTGCTAAACACTGTGCCACACACAATCAGACATATTCTGTCCCTGGAAAAATGATGCAACAAGGAATTTTAATCTAGTGTGACACTGTGATATGCATAAGAGGGGCTCCTAAACTTGGCTTGAGGGTGTTCAGGAAGAAAACTGGGTGGCATGGATATGGGTGGGAGGAAGTCTTAATCTTTATTATATCTTTTTATCAGTCTAGTTTCAATCGGTAAGCTAGTCTTATCTTAAAGGCAAAATATTAAATCCATCCACTTTTCAACAACTTCACTTTTACACTCTGGTCTGTGCCAACATCATCATCTCACAGATGAGTTACTATAATAGACCCCTAACTGAATTCCCAACTTTTGTTCTTGATTCCTGTGGCAAATATCTTAGATTAACTCATTTGACGCCATTCCAACCCCAATTGTGGCACGAGTCACCACATGTTGTTGCTGTTGTCTGTTGTTAAGTGCCATCGAATCAGTTGCAACTCATAGCAACCCTGTATGGGGTTTGTGAGGAGCAGTGGATGGGCTAGAACCACTATGTAGTTTAGTAGTCCATTGTTTATCCTGCAGCACCACAGAGGTTGTAAAACTAAGAGTAGATTTCCTGAACTCCCTTATGGTCTGGATTTCACAGATGACATAGCCACTGCCAAGCAGATGAACCAGCATGAGATTTGGAACGGGAAGTGAGGTTGAGTCCCTGCTTCTGCTTCTGTGATTTCTGAGTTTTGCTGGTGAGCCTGGTTTAGGAAGTTTTTACTTCTTCTGCAGCAGTCAGAAAAGTGGTCCCAGGGTACCTCTGTTCCCAGTTTTGTGGTTCTCAAAAGACAGGGCATGGGACATACAGTTTTATATAGATGGAGAATGAGAAATTGTGGTCTTACAGTCAAGATTTGTGATATTCTCAGCAGAGACAATGTGGTCCTAGAGCTAGTTTGGGGACAGTGGCTTCCCAACTCTCCAATTTTCTGATTGTTCCTGTTATGTGGGGTTATTCTTGAGAATAGTTATGGAAATTCAACCTAGAGGCTGTTCTTCTGACTCTTTAAAAAGCTTTGTGAGCATCTAATGCCCCCCTTTTCTGAAAGTAGTTTCTGTTATCAGTAATAAAACACAATAGTCTACATTCTGCACAGAAACTGAAGGAAATATTTACAAATTGCAAAACAAATCCTATCACTTCCTTGCTTAAAACCCTGTCATACAGAGCCATTGCCATGCTGCAATGAGTTTCGATGACGGGTTGTTGTTGTTGTTGTTAAGTGCTGTCGAGTCAGTTCTGACCCATAGCGACCCTGTACAGGGTTTCCGAGGGTGTAAATCTTTACGGGAGTAGAAAGCCTCATCTTTCTCCCGCGGAGCAGCTGGTAGTTTC
>NW_006408819.1:333745-339538 GCF_000296735.1 Chrysochloris asiatica
TAATAATCAATGTAATGAAACAAGCTATATGAATGGTTGAATGTGAAGCTGATGATGTGCCCTGTAAACTTTCACTCAATCCAAAATAAAAACATTTAATAATAATAATAATAAAAAAAAAACCTGTCATAAATTCCCATGCCTTGCAATCAAAGCCCAAGTCCTGATTTCCTTCCACACTATACTGAATCAGTTCACTTAAGCTCTTCTTATCCCCTTGTTCCCCAAACACACCAATACCCCTGCCTGGGGGCCTTTAATTTGCTGTTCTCTCTAACTGGAATGCACTTCCACCTGTTAGGTATATGACTCCACTGTGCTTTTGATGCTAGGCACAATCTTCTAATCTAGTGATTTTCTGCATTGCAGACATCACACTCTGAAATCATTTATTATTTTTGTGTCTGCATCAGCTGTCTCGCCACTAGAATATAAGTTCCATGAGGGTAGGAGCCTTGTCTGACCTTATCATTGGATCCAAGGAAAAAGCAGCGACTCATACATGTTGAGAAAATAGCTAGAGATTCAAGAGGAACAAAAGAAATAGAAGAGACTGGGCATTTTGAGTGCTGCTGGGATGTTTAGGGAGTGTTAGAAGGCAAAGCGCCAAAGACTGAAAACTCAAATCACCTGAGAAAGGTGGCGATTTCTGAAGAATATTCTTGCAATTGTGAAATAGAAATTATATATGCAAGTAGTGTGAAGAACAGCCAGACCTGTGTCTGCAGTGGGTGTCATTACATCATTGGCATCCAATTAGAAGGCTCGTTCATGACCTGCTCTGCGGTTCACTTGTAGTAGAAACTACAAAAGCCTGTACTTGATCTGGTCTGGTCATCTGAAGAGTATTTAGAAAAGGATGTTGGGGTTCAGATCATTTTGAGGGCACTAAGAGCAATTTGCAAGTCTCTGTTGCATACTTAGCACAGCATTAGGAAGATGAGGTACTCTCCTCATCCAATTGATTGAAACATGGTAGGCAAAATCCTTTACCCTCTAATTTTCCAATGAAATAATTTTTCTCTAATTACATTTTAATTTATTTTTTAACTTTTTATTGTTATTTGGGTGAAAGTTTACACAGTAAATTGGTTTTCCATTCACACTTTGATTTGTGACATTAATTTGAATCACCACAATGTAACAGTACTCTTCATATTTTTTCCTCATATTTACTGTTTTCATTTTTCTTTCTTTCCCATCTCTTCCTACCTTCTGAGCTTTATTCCTGGGCAAATGCTGCCCTTTGATCACTTATGGTTGGTTATTTTAGGGAATGCTTTACCTCTCTGGTGTTATTGTTCACTTTATGTGGTTGTTGTTAAGTGCTGTTCACCTTATAGGCCTGTCTGTTTGGTTGAAAGTTGAGCCATAGGGGTAGCTTAAAGGGTTAAAATTTGACTAAGGGCCGTAGCTTCAGAATTTCCACTGGTCTATATCAGACAGCCTGGTATTTTTAAATATATATATTATTTTGAGGTCAGTTCCACATTTTTCCTCCTGGTCCATCAACCAGGACCACTATTGTGGTCAGTAGTGGTAGCCAGGCCCCATTTAGTTCTTCTGGTTTCAAAATGATAGAAGCTGAAGTTCATGCAGTCCATTAGTCTTTGGGACTAATTGTTTCCATGCATTTTTTATTCTCTTCACTTATCTTTGTTCTGGACAGAGAGAGACTGATAGTTGCAACTTAGCCACTCAGAAGCTTTTAAGACCATAGTCACTACTCATCAAAATAGGATATAGAATATTATCTTTGTGTCATCGAGTCAGTACTGACTCATAGCGACCCTATGCACTACAGAACGAACCAATGCCCAGTCCTGCAGCAATCTCACAATCGTTGCTACGTTTGAGCCCGTTACTGCTGAAACTGTCCAGTCCATCTATTTCAGGCCTTCTTCTTTTTCTCTGATTCCCCATCTTACCGAACATGATGTCCTTCTCCAGAGACCGGTCACTCCTGACAATATGTCTGAAGTATGAGAGACAAAATTTGGCCATCCTGCCCTCCAAGGAGCATTCTGGCTGTATTTCTAACACAGATTGGTTTATTCTTTTAGTAGTCCACAATACTTTTAATATTCTCCTTCAACACCATAATTCAAATATATCAATTCTTCTGTGATTTTCCTTATTCACTGTCCAACTTTCCTTATTCACTGTCCAACATGCATATGAAGTTATTGAAAACATCAAGTCTTGGGTCAGGTGTACCTTAATCCTCAAACGGATATCTTTGCACTTGAACCCATTAAAGAAGTCTTGTGCCTAATGCAACATACCGTTTGATTTCTTGACTGCTACTTCCATGAATGTTGATGATTGATCCAAGCAAAATGAAGTTTTGGATCACTTCAATCTTATCTCCATTTAGATGGATGTTGTTTATTGGTCCACTGGTGAGGATTTTTGTTGTCTTGACATTGAGGTGCAACCCATACCAAAGGCTGTGCTCTTTGATCATCATCAGTAGTATTTTAACTCCTCTTCACTTTCAACAAGCAAGCATATCACAGGTTGCTAATGAGTATTCCTCCAATCTGATGTGATGTTTTTCTTCATATAATCCAGTATTTCAGATTATTTGCTCAGCATATGGTATCATAGTGGTTACGAATCGGGCTGTGAATCGCAAGGTCAGCAGTTCGAAACTACTAGCTGTTCTGTGGGAGAAAGATGAGGTTTTCTGCTCCTGTAAAGATTTACAACCTCGGAAACCCTGTACAGGGTCACTATGAGTTGGAACGGACTCCACGGCACATAACAACAACAACACAGATTGAATAAGTATGTTGAAAGAATACGACCCTCTCACACACCTTTCCTAATTTTAAACCATTTGGTGTTCCCTTGTTCTTTTCAAACAACTGCCTCTTGGTCTATGTACAGGTTTGTCATGAGCACAATTACGTGTTCTGGAGTACTCATTCTCCACGATGTTCTCCATAGCTTGTCATGATCCACACAATCAAAACCCTTTCTGGTATTCTTTGCTTTCAGCCAAGATCCATCTGATGTCAGCAATGATATCCCTCATTCCTCATCCTCTTCTGAAACTGGCTTAAACCTCTGTAAGTTCTCTGTCAATGTATGTTTGCAGCTGTTTTTGTATTATATTTAGCAATGTTTTTCTTGTATGTGATATTAAGGATATTGTCTGATGATTTCTGCATTCTATTGGGTCACCTCTTTTAGGAATGGGCATAGGTGGTTGTCTTCCAAATTTCTTGGCATAGATGAGTGAGTGCATCAAGTGCTGCACTAGTTTGTTGAAAGAATTAAATTTGTATTCCATTGATTCATGGTACTTTGCCAATGCCTTCAACGCACCTTGGCATTCTTCCTTCAGTATCATTAGCTCTTTTTCTTATGCTACCTCTTGAACTAGTTGAATATTGACTATTTGTTTTTGGTATAGTGACTCTGTGTATTCCTTCTATATTTTTTTATGCTTTTAGCATCATTCAGTATTTTGCCCATGTTAAATTTTGATGCTTTCTGCTTCATTCAATATTTTACCTATAGAATCCTTCAATACTAGAAGTTCAGGCTTGAATTTTTTTTCAGTTACCTCAGCTTGAGAAAAGCTGAGCATGTTCTTCCCTTTTGGTTTTCTAACTCCAGGTCTTTGTACATTTAGTTATTATATTTGACCTTGTCTTCTCAAGATGCGTTTTAAATTTTTCTATTAATCTCTTTTGCCTTTCATTTCTTCTATTTGCTTTAGCATCTCTACACTGGAAAGCAAGTTTCAGAGTCTCTTCTGACATCCATTTTGACCTTTTACTTCTTCCTTGTCTTCTTAATGACCTTTTGCTTTCTTCCTGTATGATGTTCTTGATGTCATCCCGCAATTCTTATGGTCTCAAATCTGTTCTTCAGGTGATCTCTAAATTCAGGTGAGATATGTTAAAGATCATATTTTGGCTGTTGTGATTTTGTTTTCATTTTATTCAACTTCAGCCTGAATTTGCATATGAACAATTGATGATCTGTTCTACAGTCTGCCCCTGGCCATGTTTTGGCTGGTGATATGGAGCTTTCCCACTGTTTCTTTCCATAGATGTAGTGAATTTGATTTCTGTATATTCCATCTGGTGAAGTTCATGTGCATAGCCCTCTTTTATGTTGTTAAAATAGATATTTGCAATGAAGAAGTCATTGGTCTTGCCAAATTCTATCGGGAGCTCTCCAGCATCATTTCTATCACCAAGGCCATATTTTCCAAATACTGATCCTTCATCTTTGTTTCCAACTTTGCATTCCAAACACCAGTAATTATCAGTATATCTTGATTGCATGTTTGATCAATTCCAGACTGAAGAAGTTGGTAGAAATCTTCAATTTCATCATCACTGGCTTTAGTGGTTAGTGTACATACTTGAATAATAGTTGTATCCTTTTGGTCTTCCTTGTAGACACATGAATATTACCCTACCACAGACAGCATTGTACTTCAAGACAGATCTTGATATGTTCTTTTTGATGAAGAATGTGATGCTGTTACTCTTCAATTTGTCATTCCCATCATAGTAAACCATGTAATTATCAAATTCAAAATTTCCAATACCAGTCCATTTCAGCTCAAGAATGCCTAGGATATTGATGTATATTCGTTTAATTTCATTTTTTGACAATTTCCAATTTTCCTAGATTCCTAATTTGTACATTCCATGTTCTGATTATTAATGAATGTTTTCAGGTGTTTCTCTTTATTTTGAGTTGTGCCCCATCAGCAAATGAAGATCTTGAAGGCTTACACCATCTGCATCATCACGGTCAACTATACTTTGAAGAGGCAGGTCTTCCCCAGTCATAATTTGAGTGCATTCCAACTTGAGGGGCTCAACTTCTGGCACTATATCGGACAGTATTCTGGTGCTCTTCTTCTTGTTTCAGTATTCAATATGCTGGTGCCATCTGACAGTGTTCCACTGCTGTTCATAAGGTTTTCGGTGACTAAATATTCAGAAATAGTCCGTCTCTCCTTCTTCCTGGTCTGTCTTCATCTGGAAGCACAGCTGAAACCCATCTACCATGGGTGACCCTGCTGGTATTTCAAATACCATTGCATAATTTCCAGAAACAGAGCAACACGCAAGCCACCACAGTATGACAAACTGACAGAGGAGTGGTAGACTATGTTATGCTAATTAATGTTGATGTCCTCCAAAACTACGGCCACTTTGAATTAGATAATCATATTGCTTTCTATGCTGGGAATGACAAATTGAAGAGGAATGGTGTCACATTCATTGCCAAAAAGATCATTTCAAGATCTATCTTGAAGCATAATGCTGTCTGTGATAGGGTAATATCCATATGCCTGAAAAGAATACCAGTTAATACCAAATATTCACATATTCAAAATATTCAAATTTACACATCAACCACTAAAGCCAGTGATGATGAAATTGATGCACTCTACTAACTTGTTCAGTCTGGAACTGATCCAACATGAAATCAAGATGTATTGATAATTACTGGTGACTGGAATAGAAACTTAGAAACAGAGAGGAAGGATCAAATGTTGGAAAATGCAGCCTTGGTGATGGGACTGATGCTGGAAATTGCATGATAGATATTTTCAAGACAAATGACTGATTCACTGTAATTGTCTTTTTTTTAAATTTTAATTGTGAATTATATGATAGTTTACATGAGAGAACTTTAGTTTTACATTCATTCCATCCTATATCATTTCATTGCCATGGTTCCAATCCCCTCCATGCATCATCAACCAACCAAAGGGTATATCCTAGAAACCAGCCCCCTACACTTTCCCCCACC
>NW_006408819.1:340638-341454 GCF_000296735.1 Chrysochloris asiatica
CACTTGCCTTGATGTTTCCTAGGGAAGCGATTTGTTTGTTCTTGTAGTAACAGCCCATCTGCCTCCATTTTTCCTGCAGGTCTTTCTTTCAGGAGGTATCTTTTATTCTTCTAGCCGCTCCAGGCTGGTCTGTTCGTTCTTTCAAGTGTAGATTTCTCATCTCTGGAGATCCGGATGTGGTTCCGGTTTCTACCTATAGTTTTATGTATTGCAAAGGCTCCGTAGGAAGCCGCGTTCACTGGGTACGCTGTAGCCCCATTTTAGGTATTCCAATCAGTCATAGGCAGAAGACGGACTTACAAGCCTTCTAGCATGATGTTTCTGACTATTCCTTTCTCTCCCTCTCCAGTGTCTACTCTGTGCTGCCCTGTCAGGGAAGCGCCGGAAGTCCCTGTAATTGTCTTTTTCAACAGCATAGACAATGACTATACATGCGGACCTCACCAAATGGAGTTCACAAGAATCAAACTGACTACATCTGTGTGACGAGACAGTGGAGAAACTTAATATCATCAGTCAAAACAAGAACAAGGACTGACTGTGGAACAGAGAATCAATTGTTTATATGCAAGTTCAGGCTGAAGCTGAAGAAAATTAAAACAAGTCCATAGAGCCAAAATATGACCTTGGGTATATTCCAGTTGATTTTAGCTACCATCTCAAGATGTGATGTATTAGACACTAATGGACTGAAGACCAGAACAGATGTGGGATGACATCAAAACCAACATGAATGAAGGGGGCAAATTATTACTAAAAAGAAAGAAAAGACAAAACTGAATGTGTTCTCCAGCACACAGATGCTAAAGCTAATGG
>NW_006408819.1:341784-343491 GCF_000296735.1 Chrysochloris asiatica
GGCGGTTCAAACTCAGCAGCCACTCCTCGGAAACCCTTACAGGGTTGCTATGGGTCGGAGCCGACTTGACGGCACTTAACAACAACAGATGGGCAAAATATCGATTGATGCCGAAAGCATAAAAAGAAGATGGAAGAAATACACAGAGTCACTGTGATAACGGGTGGGGCTACAGAAGACTTGTTATTAAGTGCTCTCCAGTCAGTTCCAACCCATAGCGACCCTGTATAGGGTTTCCGAGGAACAGCTAACTGGTGAGCTTGAACCGCTGACCTTGCAGTTCAAACGACTTTGCAGTCTGGCGCATTAACCCACAGCGCCACACCAGGAAAATAATAAAATATAGTATTAAAGAGATATATTAAAGCGAAACTACCTGGAGGGGAAGCATGCCGTAGACAGCAGTACCACCTTGGGGGAGGGCATGCTGCAGACTCCAGGATCACTCCTCGTGGTCACAGCCCATAGGGTTTTTTATAGTGAGAACTTAAGCCGCAGAGGCAGTTCTGCTAGATTTCAAAAAAGGATGGGTTTTTCCTGTTTGCACAGTTCTGTTTCAGTGTACTGTTTCCTTGTTTCTCCTTTCCCATGCTGCGTGTGCATCTAGCATTCATAATGGACTCTAACACTTCAAGATGGATTCTGTTGCAGAGCCACCTGGGACACTTGACACAAAACTGTCCATCAATGCTCCTTTCTGTCAGGATCCTTGTTCAAGGGCCAAGCATGGTCCTGGTGGTGCCATGCTTGGGTCTTCCATGGATGTTTTGCACCTGCACTGAAAACTGGTTACGGGATAAGTTAATGAGTAGTTTGATGCAGCTGAAGATTTAAAAAAACTCTCTTGATAGCTGAATAGGGAGGGAGGGTTAACAAACCTCACCAGGTTCCCGGATGCACAAGAAGATATAGCTTCCTTATCTTGCTTATATCCTGTTTACCTGACTAGGAGATAGTTTCTTTGCATTTGGAGGATTTTTTTTTTTTTAATGTTTCTATTGATCTTTCTGCCATTATTTTCCTCCTGTCCCCTTACCCTAACATTTTCCCTCAAACAAGACTTAAAACCAAAAATATTTTAGGGGATACAGGGCAGAGGTATCATATTCTGGAGCTACTTCTGGCTGGCTAATGGCTGGCTAATTGTAGGCATGCCTAGAATGGTAGAAGTCTCTCTCTGCCTGTTCCTGAGTCCAGGTAGGTTGATGTTCTTGGAGGATTGATAAATGCAGGTGGGTGCTCTGGAACCTAGAGGAGGTGGATTTAGTGAACAGGTTGGGGAGGTAAGGGCTAAAGAGTAAAACACATAGGAAAATTTAGAAATATACTTCTAGAAAGTAAAATTAAGTCCTTTTTATGACTTAGGCTCGTAGGTGTCATGTAAATTGTTTCCTAGTTTGAGAGAAAGTCCCTGCCCATTAGTGGGAGTGGGCATTCAGCCATATACACAAAAACATTCAGGAAGCTTTTGTTTTGAGAAAGGCATAGTAATAGTTTTGTTGGAAAGTGATATGCAAAAGATTGAAACAAGACCTTTACCTCATGCCATATACAAAAACCAACTCAGCATGGATTAAAGACCTAAATGTGAATCAAGAGTCAAGAACAGAATAAAATGATAAGAACAGAGAATCTGGGAGTTCAGTCTATGATCAAAACAATTACAATGTGAAAAAAGGTAAACACAGAAGAACAGAGATCCAGGTG
>NW_006408819.1:345191-349808 GCF_000296735.1 Chrysochloris asiatica
CATGTTGGTAGAAGTGCAGTCAGAGTGCTCCTTGGAGACCAGAATGGCCAAACTTTGTCTCTCATACTTTGGACATATTATCAGGAGGGACCAGTTGCTGCAGAAGGATATCATGTTTGGTAAGGTGGCAGGTCAGAGAAAAAGAGGAAGACGCCCAGCGTGATGGATTGGCTAGGCGGTAGCATCAATGGACTCAAGCATGGCAACAGTAGTGAGGTTGGTCCAGGACCGGACATTGTTTCTTTTTGTTTTGCATAGGGTCTCTATGAATCAGTACTGACTCAATGGCACCTAACAACAACAACAAATACTTTGTTCATTCCATCTTCTGATTATTAATGGATGTTTATAACTTTCCCCCCCTCTCATCTTGAGTTATGCGCCATCAATAAGTGAAGGTCCTGAAAGCTTTACTCCATTTATGTCATCAGGATCAACTCTACTCTGAGACTGAGCAGGACATTGGCTCAAGTCGAGGACGAGCCTGATGCAAGATGAAGACCCAGCAGAAAGCAAGCAAGCTTTGCCTGAGTGTTCAGGGCACACCCCCAAGGAAACATCCTTTCATTTGACTTCTCATATCCAATCATCACAAAGTTATGCCTTTTCATAGCCAATCATCATAGACTTACCTGCACTGTATTAGATCTCACCATGGGGATAACCACATCTCAAATACTAAACCACTGGGAATCCTGGCCCAGTCAAGTTGACACAAAACCTTAACTATCACATTCCCCATTGTATTTTTAGTGCCTTCCAACCTGAGGGGCTCATCTTCCAACACTATGTCCCACAATATCTTGGTGTTAATCATGTTTCATATTCAATATTCTGGTGCTATCTGACATTGTTCCACTGCTATTCGTAAGGTTTTCAGTGTCTAAAGAGTCAGAAGTAGTCGTCCTCTCCTTCTTCCTAGTCTGTCTTACTCTGGAAGCTCAGCTAAAGCCTATCCACCAAGGGTGACCCTGCTGGTATTTAAAATACTGGTGGATTACTTTCCAGTATCACAGCAACATGAAGTCACCACAGTATGATAAACTTACAGACAAGTGTGGTGAATTCTACTTGATCATGCAATATTTTATATATATATATATATATATGTTGTTGGATTCTATTGATTAGCATTTTGTTGAGAATCTTTCATCTGTCTTAGTCTGGGTTCTCTAGAGAAACAAAACCAGTGGGGGAAAATATGCACATATATAGCTTTTTTTTGTTGATGTTAAGTGCCTTAGAGTTCCCACTCATAATGATCCTGGCAGGGTTTTGAAGAAGCATTTGGTGGATTTGAACCACCAGCGTGGTTCTGCAAACCAGCGTGGGCTGCAAACAGCGTGGTATTTGGAAGGAGCATTTGGTGGATTTGAACCACCAGCGTGGTTCTGCAAACCAGCGTGGGCTGCAAACAGCAAGATAAGCAGTTTGAAACTACCAGCTGTTTCGCAGGAGAAAGATGAGGCTTTCTGCTCCCATAAAAATGTACAGCCTTGGAAACCCTGTACAGGGTCGCTATGAGTCGGAACTGACTCCACGGCACATAACAACAACAACAACCTTGTGGTTAGCAGTGCAGTGCTTATCCTTCAGTGCTACTCCAGAAGTCTTTCTATATATATAAAGATGTTTGTATAAACGAAATGGCTCACACAGTGGTAGAGGTAGGAAGGTCCCAAGTCCGTGAGTCAGTCATCAGGCTGGAGGTTTCTGACTCATGTAGCTGCAGGGCTGATGAACCATGATTGGCAGGTCTGACCATAGGTGGGTTGGCAAGTTCGTCAGGTAAGAAGGCTGCTGATGACTCTCAAGATTGGCAGGTAACAGAGCAGACCTCTGGCTCAAGTCCAAAGAACCAGAGGTGGGAAAATGAGCCGGATGCAAGATCCAGACCCAGCATAGGGCAAGCATGCTTTGTCTGAGTGTCTATTATATTAGAAGCAGGCCACAATCCCAAAGAAGCTTCTTTTCAATGGACAGGTTTCTCATAGCAAATCTCATTGTGAGGAATTACTGTATCTTCACTGGCAAACCACTGAGCATTCTGGACCACTCAAGTTGACACAAAGTCTTAACTATTACAGTATCTATAAATATTGGTCTATTATTTTTTAGTCATGTCTTTAGCTGGCTTTGGTACCAGGGTTATGCTTACTTAAAGAACAAATTCAGTAGTATTCCCTTCTTTTCCATATTCTGGAATAGTTATAGTAGGATTATTGTCGGCTCTTCTCTGAACGTTTGGTATAATTTTCCAGCGAAGGTATTTTGGGCCAAGGCTTTTTTGCTGTTGTTGGAGAGTGGGTATTTTTTGTATGTGTGTGTGTTATCTGTTTAATTTATTTTTCCTTTTCTTTTTTGTTATGGATCTGTTCAAATTTTCTACCTCAGCCTGTGTTCATTTAGGTAGTAGTGTTTTTGTTTTTTTTAAAAATATGTCCATTTCTTCTAACCCACTGCCACTGAGTATCTGATTCTGACTCATAGCAACCCTGTATAGGGTTTCCAAGACTATAAATCTTTACAGGAGCAGGCATCCTGGTATTTCTCCTGAGGAGCCATTGGTGGGTTTGAACTGTTGACCTTGTGGGTAGCAGTCCAATACAAATTTGCTGGAGTACAGTTCTTCATAGTATTTTGTTATTATCCTTTTTATTTCAGTTGGTTCTGTTGTGTTATTTGCATTCCCCCTTCTTTTCCTTTGTTAAATATGCCATTGATTTGTTGATTTTATTAATCCTTTCAAATAACCAACTTCAAGATTTTTAAACTTATTATTATTATTTCCATTGTTTTCCTGTTTGTTTGCTTCATTTGTTTTTGCTCTAATCTTTATTAAAAGAGCCCTGATAGTGTGTTAGGTTATGAGTTGGGCTGCAAACTGCAAGGTTTGAAGGTCAAATCCACCAGTTGCTCAGTGGGAGAAAGATGAGGCCTTCAGCTTCCTTAAAATTTGCAGCCTCAGAAATCTTATGTTGTTAAGTGGTGCCGAGTCAGTTCCGACTACTTTTGATCCTGAATGGGGTTTCCAAAGCGTGCATGGTGAGTTTGAACAGTAGACCTCATGGTTCAAAGCCTATACAGGGTCACTTTTACTCAGCACCATCAATCTTTATTCATGATTTTCTTCTGATGACCATAGGCTTATTTTACTGCTCTTTTCTAATTGTTGGATTAAATATTGATTTTGGTTCTTTCTTCTTTTTCATGTGTGCATTTATTGCTATAAAGTGCCCTCTTTGTTGTTGTTGTTAAGTGCCGTCAAGTCCGTTCCAACTCATAATGACCCTGTGTAGGGTTTCCGAGGAGCAGATGGTATGTTTGAACCACCCACCTTGTAGTTTTCAGCCCAGTGCTGATCCTACAGTGCCACACCAGGAGTCCAAACTGCCTTCTGAGCACTGCTTTTGAGGTGTCCCAGAGGTTTTGGTATATTGTATTTTCATTATCATTTGTTTCTAGGATTATTTTAATTTCATTTTTATTTCTTCTATTACCCAGTAGGTTTTAAGCAGGTTGTTATTCAATTTCCATGTGTTTGATTTTTCCCTTGATATTTCTATTGTTCATTTCTAATTTTATAGCACTGTGATCTGAGAAGATGCTATGCAGTATTTAGATTTTTAAAAATTTAATGAGGTTTGCTTTGTGGATAAACATATGGTCTATTCTGGAGAATGTCCCATGTATACTGGAAAAGAATGTGCAATGTGGTCTATTCTAGAGAATGTCCCATGTATACTGGAAAAGAATGTGTACTATACATGGTTATGATGTCAAGTTGCTTAATTCTGTAGTTCAGTTCTTCTGTGTCTTTGTTGAGTTTATTGCTAGTTGTTCAAACCTTTATCCAAAGAGGTGTATTAAAGTCTCCTACTATATTATTGTCCATCATTCATCTGTTTGTCATAATGTGGGGCTTGTGTTGCTGTGATGTTGGGAGCTATGCTGGAAGCTATGCCATTGGTATTTTTGAATACCAGCAGGACCGCCCATAGTGGACAAGTGTCAGTGGAGCTTCCAGACAAATACAAACTAGGAAGAAGGAGAGGCAGACCACTTCTAAATGGCAAGACACTGAAAACCTTGTGGATAGCAGCAGGGCATTGTCATATATAGTGCCAAAAGATGAGCCCTTCAGGTTGGAAGGCACTCAAAATACAGCTAGAGAAGACCTCTCTCATCAAAGGAGAGTTGACCTGAATGATGCAAATGAAGCACAGCTTGCAGGATCTTTATTTGCTGATAGGGCACAACTCAAAATGAAGAGAAACAGCTGCAAACATCCATTAATAATCTGAACCTGGAATGTATGTACTATGAATCTAGGGAAGTTAGAAGTCATCAAAAATGAAATAAAATGCATAAAGATGGATATCTTTGGCATTAGTGAGCTGAAATGGACTGTCATTGGCCTCTTTGAATCGGAAAAGCATATGGTTTACTATGCTGGGTGTCAGGTTCCTTAGTGAAAAAGAACATTCCAAGAACTATCTTGAAGTACAATGTTGTCGGTGATGGGATCATATCCATTCACATGCAAGGAAGACCAGTTAATGCAACTACTATTCAAACTTATGCAACCACTTTAAAGCCAGTGATGATGACATTGAA
>NW_006408819.1:350673-378867 GCF_000296735.1 Chrysochloris asiatica
CACTTAACAACATCAAATGGGCAAATGGAGTCCTGGTATAGCACTATAGGATAAACACTGGGCTGCTACCCACAAGTTCAGTGGTCAAACCTACCAACCCCTCCTCAGAAACCCTATACAGGGTCACTATGAGTTGGAACTGACTCAATGGTACTTAACAATAAAAACAACAACATGGGCAATATATTGAATTATGCAGAAACAATCAAAGAAGATGGAATGAATACAGAGTCACTGTACCAAAAGTAATTGTTTGATACTAAACCATTTCAAGAAGTATCATATAATCAAGAACCGATGATATTGAAGGAAGAAGTCCAAGCTGCATTGAAGGCACTGGTGAAACACAAGACTCCAGGAATTGAAATATTTCAATGCAGTACTAGAAGTGCTCACTTGTCTATGTCAAGAAATTTGGAAGACAGTTACCTGGCCAAATTATCAGAAGAGATCCATATTTGTGGCCATTCCAAAGAGAGGTGATCCAACAGAGTGCGGAAATAATCAAACAGTATCATTGATATTACATGTAAGCAAAATTTCGCTGAACATAAGTAAAAAACTGTTTTAGCAGTACATCAGTAGGGAGCTTTCAGAAATTAAAGCCAGATTCAGAAGATGGTGTGGAAGGAGGGATATTATTTCCGATATCAGATGGATCTTCACTAAAAGTGGTGGTGGTGGTGGTTATACCGTGACCCTATATAGGGTTTTTGACGCTGTAAATCTTTATGGGAGCAGAATTCCTTATGTTTCTCCTGTGGAATGGCTGGTAGTTTTGAACTGCTGACGTTGAAATTAGCAACCCAACTCAAAGCACTATGCTACCAGAGTTCCTTTCACTAAAAGTAGAGAATACCAAAAAGATGTTTACTTGTGCTTTATTGACTATGGAAAGGCGATTGTCTGTCTAAATAATAACAAACTATGGATAACATTGCAAAGATATTCTAGAACACTTCATTATTCTAGAGGAACTTATACATAGACCAAAAGATAGTTGTTAGAACAGAACAAGGGGACACTGAATGGTTTAAAGGCAGAAAAGGTGTGTGCTAGGGTTGTATCCTTTCACTACACTTATTTTATCTTTATACTGAGCAAATAATATGAGAAACTGGATTATATGAAGAAAAAAGTGGCATCGGGATTGGGGGAAGACTCATTAACAACCTGTGATATGCAAATGATACAACCTTGCTTGCTAGAAGTCAAGAGGACTTGAAATACTAATGGAAGATCAAAGACTACAGCCTTCAGTATGAATTGCACCAATTGGACCAATAAATAATATCATAATAAATGGATAAAAGACTTATATGATCAAATACTTCATTTTGTTTGGATCCACAATCAATACTCATGGAAGCAGCAGTCAAGAAATCAAACTACGTATTGCATGAAGAAAATCTGTTGCAAAAGACCTCTTTAAACTGTTAAAGAACAAAACTGTCACTTTGAGAACTAAGTTACATCTGACCCAAGCCATATTTTTTTCAATCGCCTCATATGCATGTGAAAGTTGGACAATGAGCAAGGATGATTGTAGATATATCGATGCATTTGAATTATGGTGTTTGTGAAGAATACTGAAAACACTATAGACTGCCAGAAAAATAAAACAAAGAAAGCTGTGTTGTAAGAAGTACAGCCAGAATACTTCTTAATAAGTGAGTATGGTGAGAGTTTGTCTCTTGTCATTGGGTCGTGTTGTCAGGAGGGATCAGTCTCTGGAAAAGGACATAATGCTTGGTGCAGTGGAGGGTCACAAAGAAAAAGAAGATCCCACAAAGATAGATTAACACAGTGGCAGCAACAATGGACTGGAACATAACAGTTGTGAAGACGGTGCAGTACCTAGCAGTGTCTTTTTATCTTCAAATCACCTCGACTTTCTCTCCAGTTAGAAGTTCTATAACTACATCATGTATTCTCTCTTTTTTTTCTTTGTAGTTGTCCTTAGTTACAAATTGATGTCTTTGATTCCCTAGATTCAGTCTTGCAGGTTAATTTACTTTGGATACTGCTCTATCTAGGTTGGTTCCTGGGTGATGGTGTCATGTGTGTTAATCTCAGGTTATTGCCTGCTATTGTTGGTTCTATGCCTGAAGAACTCTTGTTAGTATTTCCAGTATGTTTGGTCTGTTTTTTAGAACTTCTCTTAATTTCTATTTAACTGGAAATGCACTAATTTTGCCATTGTATTTGGTTGGAAATTATTTTCTTTCATGTTTTTGTATATGTCATCCCACTGCATTCTTGCCTATCTGGTTTCTGCTAGGAAATCAGAGCTTAGTCATACTAGTTTTCCTTTGTAGGTAACATTTAATTTTCCCAAGGTGCTTTCAAGGCTCTTTTTATTGGGGGGGGGGTCACTTTGTTCTTGTATTGTTTTTTGAATTCTCCTAGAGTTTTGTCAGTGGTTTCCTTTCTTTTACTCTAAATCCATTGAAGGTACTTAAACATAATTCCTTTCAATTCTATATCAGGTAGTTCCAATGCCATTTCTTCCTCTGAAAGTTTTCATGGCTCTATAGTTGGTCATTATTTTTAGCCATTCTGTCTAGATGCTTTGTGTGAACTGATGGTGTCTGTTTTCTATGAGGCAATGTGGTATTTGTATTTAATTTGTGATTGTATGTTGATGACTTTTGCCCCTGTTTTTGGTTTGCTTTATGTATGTTAAGGGATTTCAATATGTCTTAAACTGTTATTTTGAGTCTTATTGTGGTGCTGTATGACAAGCACTGGACTGATAATCACAAGGTCGGCAGTTCAAACCCACCAGACACTCCTTGGAACCCTACAGAGTATCACTATGAGGCAGAACTGACTTTGCCAGCACTTAACAACAACAACATACAGTAGTGAAAAGAACTAGTACACACATCAAGGTAGATAAATGTCTCAAACAAAGCTGGGAGAAAAAAAAGAATAAGTCAAAAATATAATAAATATTGTTGTTGCCACATGTCATCGAGCTGGTACCTACTCAAAGTGACCCTATGCACTGCCCTGTCCTGTGCCAACCTCAGAATCCTTGCTACATTTGAGCCCATTGCTGCTGCCACTGTGCCAATCCATCTCATTGTGGGCTTTCTTCTTTTTATCTTACCCTCAACTTTACCAAACATGATATCCTTCTCCAGAGACTGGTCCCTCCTTACAATATGTCCTAAGTATGAGAGACAAACACTGGCCATCCTGGCTTAAAAGGATCATTCTAGATGTACTGCTTCCAACACAGAATCTGTTTGTTCTTTTGGCAGTCCCAGTACTTTCAATATTCTCCTCCAACAACAAAACTCCAATGCATCAATTCTTCTACAGTCTTCTTTATTCACTGTCCAGCTTCTGCATGCATATGAGGCTATTGAAAATACCATGTTTCTTGGGTCAGGCATTCCTTAGTTCTCAGACTGACATTTTTGCTCTTTAACACTTTGAAGAGGTTTTGTGAAACAGATTTGGATAATGCAATTGGTCATTTGATTTCTTGACTTCTGCTTCCATGTCTGTTGATGGTTGAGCCAAGCAAAATGAAGTCTTTGATGACTTCAAATTTTTCTCCACTTATATGGATGTTATTTATTGGTCTAGTGGTGAGGATTTTTGTTTTCTTTATTTTGAGGTGCAACCCATACCAAAGGATGTGGTGTATTAGATACAAACCCAAACCAGATAGAACAAAAAATGCATTGTTTAAGAGAACGTGTATATCTGTGATATAGCTGTATAAAGCAAAGCAAAGGAATGATTATCAACATTCAGGATAATGGTCATCTCTGGTAGAACTACTCTGTAAGATACGGCAATGGTGGACACATAACATTTGCATTTGTTAAAATTCATAGCTCTTGTAGAAACCAGTTTGGCAGGACTTCAAAAAACAAATCACAGTACTAACATATGAAGCAGCAATTCTATTCCTAGGAATATGTACTTGAAAGTAGCGGCTCAAACACCTATGTGATTGCAGCATTATTCCCAATATCAAAATGGGAATAAAGTGTCCATCAACAGATGGATGGATAAAGAAAATGTGGTTTATCCATACAGTGGATATCATTTTGCCATGAAAAGGAATGAAGTACGGACTGACACATGTTACATTTATGAACCTTGAGCCTGATTCAGGGAGGACACACATGAGCTTCAGAAGCATGAATCATGTTCTACTTCTCAAGCTTGCTATTGCGCATACAAGTTTTCATTTTATTATGGTATATATCTTATATATCGCTGGAGAAGGATGTCATGCTGGGTAGGGTGGAGGGTCAGAGAAAAAGAGGAAGACCCCCAACGAGATGGATCAGCCAGGTGGCATCATTGATGCAATCAAGTGTGGCAGCGGTAGTGAGGTTGGCCCAGGATCGGACATTGTTTCATTCTGCTGTGCATGGGGTCGCTATGAGTCGGTTCCGACTCGATGGCACCTGACAACAACAACATATCTTACACATATGCTATATTCTCTTTTGTATTCATGAAATAGTTTATAATTTTTAAGGAAGCTCTGGGGTCTAAAATAAAATAGGAAGTTTGGAGAGAAGGGCACTAAAATCAATAGCTAACTAGATGCTGAATGAGGGGTAGAGAATAACCAACTTTTAGGTGCCTTTTGGAGTGGATAACAAGAATAGTTTTTAAATCCTTTTCTTCATAGATTTTGTGACAAAATCAATGGCTCCTTACTTTCTCAATAAAAAACATGATTCTCTTTCAGGTCCTTGCTTCCAAGATGATAAAGAAAAAGAGAAACAACGGTCATGCTAAAAAGGGCTGTAATTACACGTAGCCTATTCACTGCAAGAACAGTGCCCAAAGACAAGGCCATTAAGACCTTTGTAATTAAGTACATAGCAGAGGTCAGGGACATTTCTAAAGCACATGTCTCTGGCACATACATGCTTCATAAGCTGTATGTGAAACTATGTTATAACTGAGTTATACCATTCACAGCAAGGTGATCAGTAACTGTTCTTTTGAAATTCAGAAGGACAGAACACCTCCACACTGATTTAAACCTGCAGGTGCTGTCCTATGACCTCCACTAAAGCCCATGTAAGGATTTGAATCCTTACAGGCTAAAAGAAAAACGGACCTGAAAGAAAATAAATGGAAATTATGTTTTAAACAAACCAAAGTACAACCCATTGCTTAGACTTCTGAGAAATCTAAAGTTCAAACCTCAAAACGAATCCCACTACATGATGTGATTCATATGACTAGACTACATGTTCATGTTTCACAAAACTCTGTTGTCTGAGAATTCTGCCTTGCTAGACTTCGAAAACTTACTCAATTATATTCCTTGAAGTCATGAATATTTGAAAATAAGGGATTTAGAATAAAAATGATTCTCATCTCTAACTTTAGTATCAGTAGAAGACCCCCAACTGGTATAGTAAGCTGTTTCTATCTCTGACACCCACACTACCCCCTTTATTCCTCCCATAGGTCAGCTTTCAGGTCATGGCATAAAAGGGAAATTCGAGACTAAATCCCTTCAAAAGATTGAGCTGTAACCAAGGAAAACATCTAAGCATCTTAACTTTTGTCAGGTGTAGAAGGGGAGGAGGAAATAATAGTCCCTTCCCTAGAAGCAGTATAAGAGTTTCAAGTTTGAAGAACTCAGTGAGAACATGTGTTGCTGTTGTTAGATGCTATAGAGTCAGTTCAAACTCATAGAGGCCCCAAGGTTGCAGATCTTTATAGAATCTGCCTTACACATCTTTCTCTCATGGAGCATCTGATGAGTTGGAACCGCTGATCTTTTGGTTAGCATCCAGTGCTCAACTACTACACCACCAGGTCTCCTTGGGATCCATCAAGTAGCTCAGTTTATCAGATGATTGGGCTCTATGTGAGAAGCAGATATGGCACTGAAGAGGAAAGTTTGGACAAAGTCAAACAACTCATGAATGCCAGGGAAATGAAACTAATACCTTATGGATGAAGAAATTACGATAGGTTGCTGAGCAATTGGATGATTGTTCTGGAAACATAATCTGTGAGCAGATTCAGGGTGGGATGGGCAAAGGGGAGACTGTGGCAGAAAAGAAGCTTGGGGCCAAGCAGAGGATTTGAGTTCATTTCTGTTCTACTTGAGTGTTCAAGCATTGGGGCGGGGGGCATGAGAGGGGCCAGCTATTACCAGCCCCTTTTGGGCTGATCCTATAGACACTCTAGCTCCAATCACCAAATGCGTCCATCTCTCAAATATCCCTCCTCCTGTCCAAGAGGTCTTTTGCAATCATTGGTGGTTGATCTGAAGAGGAGAGGGGCAGGATTTTCCTGAGAGGATGGATAGTCAGGGTTTTGGGGATGCTGGTTGCACATCTATGTCAGTTAAGCACAGGTGTACACATTTGCTCATAAAAGGGCCGAAGATAAAGAAGAAGCCCTTTACTGGCTTGAGACTTTGTAATGGTGCTTCAGCTTTCACCTTGGTAGGTGGTAGAGTAAGTGGTTCCCAGTCAGGCCTACCACATATGATGAGCAATTGGAAAGCAGACCTGCATCCCAGCCCCAGACCAGGAACATGGAGTCAGGACCCCAGGTACCCTATCCTAGCTCTAACCTTACTAAAGGTGTGGCCGTGTGTAGCCACACCTTCTCTCAGAGCCTTGGCTTCTTTACATGGAGAATTGAAGTCATGACAATCCCTGCACTGCCTACCTCACAGAGCTGCAGTGAGGCTCCCATGAGATGGTAGCTGTGAAAACACTTTGTCAACTGTAAAGAGCTGTGCTCAGAGGATGAGTCACCGCTGTGGTTTTTATAAAATAGAATCTGCCTTGGCTTGAGCAAGGTGGCGGACCCAGGAGTGCTTAATAAAGGATTCCCGGTGGTGGTGCTGAAACAGGATTTGATTTAGGAGGAAAACAGTTGAAAAGGAGACTGGATAACTTTCTTTGTGAAGTAAAGGTAACACAGCAGCCATCAAGGAAGGGACTCTCCCATTCCCTCCTTTGGACTTCTCTTTTTAGACTTCAATCCTCTCCCTTTTTTTCTTCAACTATATCCATCTTCCAGCCCACCCCTGGAAGCTCTTTGCACTTCCCCTTCAACTTGCTCTCATTTCCCCTCACTTGTTTACTAAACTCTCTCCTTTTCCTGTCTTTGTCTCCGCACTTTTCTTTATGTGTCCCCTCCACCTGCCCCCCCCACCCCCAACTTTTTAAAACCAATTCTCTTTACCTCTGGAAGGAGAGCCTCCCAGCCAGTGTTGCTAGGCAACCCAGCATCACATGACCAGCCCCATATTAGCTGTCTGCTTCTCCTTCAGAGCTCTACTACTCTGACTCAATGCTATAACTCAGATTTAACAGATTTCAGGAAAGGAAGGGCCCAGTTGGCTCACTTATGGTTAGTCAGAGGTGTCAGCTTTGCTTCAGGATTTCCAAGTCGCAGGAAATACAGCAAGGGGGACAAAAGCTAAGGTAATACCAACTAGACCAAGGAGACATGCATCCCTCCATATGGCTCTCCAGAACTGGGATTCCTAATTTTATATCCATGAAACTCTAAGACATACTACAGAGAGGCCACAGGGGCTCCAAAACCCTTTGAAAAGTCATGCAGCAATCAACTAGTTCTGTTTATTTGTACTTTGTTGTTGTTGTGAGGGTTTATAGCTTTTATCCAATTCTTAAAGGGAGCAAGGCTTTCCAGGAAATTCCTTCACATATTTCCAACACCTACTAAGACAGGGGTAGGAAACGACCAGCCTGTGGGCTGTATAAGGCCTGTGGAATCATTTGGTCTGGCCTTGCCAAGGCAACCACAGTTCTAGCCATCACATTATTGTCGTTGTTGTTGTGAAGTGCCATCGAGTCGGTTCTGTCCCATAGTGACCCTGTGTAGGGCTTCTGAGGAACAGCTGGTAAGCTTGAACTGCTGATCTTGCAGTTCAAATAGTTTTGTAGTCTGGCGCATTAATCCATAGCACCACACCAGGACTCCACCATCACATTTGTTGTTGTTGTTGTCAAGTGCCATCGAGTCGATTCCGACCCATAGCGACCCTGTACAGGGTTTCAAAGGAGTAGCTGGTGAGCTTGAACTTCCACATTAGGGGTGAGTTAAATAAATGTTTGATCAAATATAGAAGGCTAATTTTTAAATTGGTTATTTTGTATGTCCTGCAAACGATGTTATAAATTTTGGCAGAAAAAGGTTCCCCACCCCAGTATTAAGGCGTCTGTGCCAAATGTTTTCCCTTCCAGTTCCATGCTTTCCATTTTCTACCTTGTTCTGGCCTGTATGAACTGCTTCAGTGGGCCCCCATATCACTTGATTTCCAGTTGGGCTCTGTCAGTGGGAAGCACCATAGAAGGTTACAGGGAGGGATTGGAGGAGAGTGAGGATGGGGCATTTATTTCTCTGTTAGTTTGCCAGGGATTATTATGGCCCTCTTGCGCCTAACAACAACAACAACAACTAAAGGAATCTTGGTGTGATGCTGTGGGTTAATGTGTCACAGACTGCAAAGCCATTTAAACTGCAAGGTCGGCGGTTTAAGCTCACCAGTTGCTCCTTGGAAACCCTATACAGGGTCACTATGGGTCGAAATAGACTCAACAGCACTTAACAACAACAACAACAACAACAACAACAGCAACAACCACAACTAAAGGTCCCTGGTGTGGCACTGTAGGATCAGCACTGGACTGCAAAACACAAGGTCAGCAGTTCAAACTCATCAATTGTTCCTTGGAAACCCTACAAAGGGTTGCTGTGACTTGGAACTGACTGGATGCCACCTAACAACTGAAGATCTGGAGTCCCTGGAGTGGCACTGTAGGATAAGCACTGGATTGGTAACTGAAAGGCTGGCAATTCAAACCCTCAGAAACCCCATACGAGGTCCTTATGAGTCAGAGCTGACTCAACAGCACACAAAAACAACTGGAGGCCACAGAGCCCATCAGACAGCATTATCTGTTTGGCAGCCAGCTCCCTTTGGGTTCTGGTAACTGCTCCCTCCACTTTCCTTTTCAGACCTAGAGCTAGTTAAGGCTCAGGTAATTAATAGCCCTAGGGGATCTTGTTGGTTTCCTTACATTGACCGTAGTTGTTATGTGCTGACGACTCAGCAGCCCTGTGCAGGGTTTCCTAGGAGCAGCTGGTGGGTTTGGACTGCTGACTTTGTGGTTAGCAGGGCAGTACTGATCCTACAGCATTACACCAGGACACAGGACACCTTGGTGCATTGTCTTGATTAAACCCTTCTCAAATTATCCACTTTGGGAAAGCCAGGTTTTCTTTTGGGACATAATAACTTAGGTTCATATAAAATAACATGGCTTGTTGTTGCTTTTAGTTGCCATCAAGTCAATTCACACTCATGGCACCCCTATGCATTATTGAATAGAGCTATTTCACAAAGCTGTCTTAACTGTAATCTTAATGGAAGCAGATAACCTGATCTCTTCTTCCATGGCACTGCTGGGGGGGTTCAAGCCACCAATCTTTAAGTTAGCAACAAATCATCAGGGGACAGGGATTTGGGATCTCTGCAAATAGCAAGTCTATGATTAGGAATGGCCATTTTCATAACTTTGCTTTAATGTACAGATTGTTCTGTTTCAGGTAGCTTTATGTTGTTCCAACAGGATTCATTACTAGGAATAGAAAGAGCATGACTATTTCAGGATTCTTAATCCTGACATAAGAATTTCCAAGGATCGACTTTGCCTCCCCAGCAATGACCACTTGAGATGAAGCCTGAACCTGGAAGCAATGAGTGTTTCACCAGAGACGAATTGGTGCAATTTAATTCTGGCATTGGTGAAGAATATTAAATATGTATATTATAGACTGCCAGAAGAACAACAAATCTGCCTTGGAAGAAGAACAGCTGGAATGTTCCTTGGAAACAAGAATAGCGAGACTTTATCTCACATACTTTAGACATGTCATCAGGAAGGATGAGTCCCTATAGTAAGATATCATGCTTGGTTAAGTAAAGAGTCAGCAAAAAAGAGGAAGACCATCAAAATGTGATGGATTGAGACAGTGGCTGCAACAATGAACTCAAACACAGGAACAATTGTGAGGATGGCATATGACTAGGCAGTGTTTTGTTCTGTTGTACATGGGGTCACTGTGAGTCAGAACTGACTTGATACCATCTAACAACAATTCTTTCTCTAATTTTATTTTTGTCTTGAGGTTATACTCAGCAAAACATACATCAATTCAACATTTTTGACATTTGTCATTTAGTGACATTAATTACAGTCTTTGAGTTGTGTAACCATGCTTATTCTCCTTTTTTGAGTCCCCAGAGTCTTGGTTCCATGGGCAATCTCAAAATGGTTCTTTCTTATCCTACTTTGGCCAAGAATCAACAAGTCGTAGGTTCCTTCATCTGTAGCTAGCTGGGACACTGATGGGATTTTCTCCAGTAGAGCTTGATGCTCCTTCCCTTCTGACTCCCCCTCTTTCTTTCCAAAGTCTGAAGAATCTAGGGCATGGGAAGTAAAGAAAACTAGGTTACAAATGCTTCAAAATCTTCTCGGTCTTACACCTGAACCTCTGGCTTTTGAAAACCTCGAGCCAAGATTTTGACACTTTTGTTCTCTGGTTATTCTGACAATTTCCCCTAAAGCCATGGGTGACTCATGTCTAGCATCTTGGCTTGGGACAGAGAGGGTCTTGAGTAAAATTCATTGAAACACAGAAGAGGAAAATGCACAGGTTAATGCATCAACAATTTATCTTGTCACAGCCACCTTATGCTGGCTATAGATAGCTTAAGCACCTGGGACGCTGAGAGTTCGACATCTCCTTCTTTTTATTTATTTTTTTTTAATTAGGAGCCCTTTAAAAATAAGACTGTGAGAGCTGAACAATATTTTTGAAAAATGTTCGGGAGGACAATGAAGAGTCCTGTTTGTAATTGAGGAAATCATTTGGGAACTCATCTGAAACCCAATCAGGCAAGATGGTCTGACCCAGGGATTCTACTTTTCCTGGTCAATTACTCATTTTCACATTTTTCCTTTTTGGGCTTCACATCTAACTGGCCATTCTGGAGATATTGCAGCAGAGCTTGCTGCTGTTAGTCATGCTAACCTAATGTAGTGGAAAAGACTAAGAGATTGTACTGACAATGAGGAGTTGGTCTAGAAGCCCCTTGAGTGTTTGCTGGAAAAGGCTGGAGAATTAAGCAGCACAGACAGCATGATACTGTGTGCAGAGTCCCTCTCTCAGGAAGGGTGCTATCTTCCATTGACTGCCTTTGTGTACTCAGACTTGATTATAGGCTCCCTGGAGGTTTCACTTTATAAACTGTTATGGATTGGTTTGTGTACTCCCCAAATCTGTGTTGTGAATCCTAACCTCCATGTCTATGGTTATAATTTCATTTGGGAATAGGCTGTCTATGTTATGTTCATGATATTCAGGATTGTTGTTGTTAAATGCCATCAAGTCTGTTCTGACTCATAGGGACCCATCTATAGGGTTTCTGAGGAGAGGTCCGGTGAATTATCTTGCAGCACCATTGTTGTTTTTGTTATTAAGTTCCTTCGAGTCGGTTCCGACTCATAGTGACCCTATATAGTGTTTTGGAAGAGCAGCTGGTGGGCTTGAACAGTCTCAACTTTGCAGTTCTATGCAACCTTGCAGTCCAGTGCATTAACCCGCAGCACCACACCAGGACTCCTAGTAGGGTATATTTTGAATCTTTTGAGAGATAAAAGAGATTAAACAAGCAATAAAGAGAAACACAGATGGCAAGAGCTCAGAAAAGACAAGAAGGACTTTCCTCCAGAGCCAACAGAGAAAGCCTTCCCCTTGAGCTGGTGCTCTGAATTTGGACTTCAAGCCTCCTAAACTGTGAGGAAATACATTTGTCTCTTAACATCATCCTCTTGTAGTATTTCTGCTATAGCAGCACTAGATAACTGAGACATGAACCATCTGGCCTATCAAAAATATTTGAATAATTCTGCAGTAAGAGGCAGTATTTACTTATTTCTTACTGCAAACTGGCTGAACATAGTAATCCGTATAAAATGGTTCTTTAAAAAAAAAATTCATTCTTTTTGTTATATACACACCCTGACTACTGGTGGTGGTGGTTGTGTATGTATGTATGTATGTAGGAGGGATAGGGACAAGAATACATCAATTCCTTCTGAAGTGTGCTGAAATCACAGATGCTTGTGTTATCTGGGTCCTCCAGGAAGCTGATGCTGGGTCAGAGATGTAGAAGTGCAAAAGGTTGATTGGGGAGCATCTGTAAAACAATAAAGGAATGATAAAGCCGAGTTGGGGGGGGGGAGCCTCAACTCTCAATTCCGATTTCACAGTCACAGTCAATCTAGCAGGACGGTTTGGATTAACATTTCCCTTTAGTGGAATTCCGAATTGGACAGGAATAGTAAGGCACAGCACTTAACAACAACAACATTTAGTTATGGTGTTCTCAGCTTTTAAGTGAAAGGCTACCCACCAACCACTTTGTGAGAGAAAGATTCAGAAGTCAGCTTCTGTAAAGGTGTGCTGTTGTTGTTAGTTGCCCACAAGTTGGCAGTGACTCAAAGCGACCTTATGCACAACAGAATGAAACATTCCTGGTCCTATGCCATTCTCACAGTCATTGCTACACTTGAGACCATTGCTAGTATCACTGTGCCAATCCATCTCATGGGAGGTCTTTACCAAACATGATGTCCTTCTCCATCAGGATGTCCCTCCTGATAGACAACAGGTCAAAAGTTTGAGACATGAAGTCTGGCCATCTTGGCATCTAAGGAGCATACTGGTTATACTTCTTCCAGTATAGATTTGTTTGTTGTTCTGGAAGTCCATGGTACTTTTAATATTCCCGTACAACACCATAACTCAAATGCATCTGTTCTTCTATGATATCCCTTAGTCACTGTCCAACTTTCACATGTGTATGAGGTTATTGAAACTACCATGGCTTGGGTCAGGTGACCTTAGTCCTCAAATTGTCATCTTTGCTTTTCAACACTTTAAAGAAGTCTTGTGCAGCAGATTTGCCAAATGTAAAACGTTTGCTTTCCTGACAGCTGCTTCCATGAGCATTCATTGTGGATCCAAGCAAAATGAAGTTTTTGACAACCTCAATCTTTTCTCCGTTTATCACGATGTTATTTATTGGTCCAGTTGTGAGGATTTATGTTTTCTTTACATTGAGGTGCAACCCATACCAAAGGCTGGATCTTTGATCTTCAACAGTATATTAAATCATCTTTGCTTCAAGCAAGCAAAGTTCTATCATCTGCATATCATAGATTGTTAATGAGTCTTCCTCCAATCCTGATGCCATGTTCATCTTTATATAATCCAGCTTCTTGGATTATTTTCTCAGCATACAGATGGAATACAATAAGGTAAAAGGACGCAACCCAAGCACATATCTTTACTGATTTTAATCCATTCAGAATTCCCTTGTTTTGTTCAAACAAATATGTCTTGGCACAATTAAGTATTCTCAAATACCCATTCTTCACAGCATTATTCATAGTGTGTCATGATCACACAGTCAAAAGCCTTTGGATAGTCAATAAAGGACAAGTAAAGATATTTCTGGTATTTTCTGCTTTCAGCCAAGATCCATCTGATGTCAGCAATGATATCCCTGGAGATCCATCTGATGTCAGCAATGATATCCCTGATTCCTGTGGATGTACTGTTGTAGCAGTTTTTGAATTATCTTCAGAAACATTTGTTTTTAAGTTTTTATTGTGAATTGAGTAATAGTTTACATGGGGGAACATCAGTTTTACACCCATCCTATTGTATTTGTTCCATTGCAATGATTACAATCATATTCGTTTCATTGCAGTGATTACAATCTCCTGCATGTTTCATCATTCAACAGTATTTGCTTCTATTCTCTTTTGGGGTTTTTTGGTGTGTGGTTTGTTTTGGAATGTGCACCAAAACACTCAGGAATATACAATCATTCGAACAGAAACATTTAAATTGTATGTGATATTAATGATATTGTTCGATGGTTTCCACATTCAGTTGGGTCAATTCTCTTTGAAATGGGCACTAATGTGGATTTCTTCCAATCTTTATGGGTGCAGAAAGCCTCATCTTTTTCCCACGTAACGGCTGGTAGTTTCAAACTGCCAACCTTGAGGTTAGCAGGCCGATTAATAACCACTACGCTATCAAAACTCCTTTGTCTTCGTTGTAGGCATGTGGATATTATCCTAGCACAGACAGCACTGTACTTCAAGCTAGATCTTGATATGTTCTTTATGATGATGGATGTGATGCCATTTCTCTTCAATTTGCCATTCCCGTTATAGTAAACCATGTGATTGTCAAATTCAAAATGCCCAATACCAGTCCATTTAAACTCACTAATGCCTTGTTGTTAAGTGCCATCGAGTCGGTGCTAACTCATAGCAACCTTATACACTACAGAACAAAATACTGCCCGATGCCTAGGTTATTAATATTTAAGCATTCCATTTCATTTTTGACAACCTCCAATTTTCCCAGATTCATACTTCTTACAGTCCATGTTCTGATTATTAATGGATGCTTTCAGTTGTTTCTCCTCATTTGGAGTTGTGTCCCAACAGCAAATGAAGGTCCTGAGGACTTTACGGCATTTGTGTCATGACTGTCAACTCTACTTTGATGAGGCAGTTCTTCCGCAGTTGCATTCTGAGTGCATTCCAACTTGAGGGGCACTATATCTAACAAAATTCTGTTCTTCTTCATCATGTTTCAATATTCTGGTCCTGACAGTGTTCCACTGCTATTCAAAAGGTTTTCAGTGACTAAATATTCAGAAATAGTCCTTCTCTTCTTCTTCCTAGTCTGTTTCCATCTGGAAGCTCATCTGAAACCTGCCCACCATGCATGACCCTGTTGGTATTTAAAATACCCATTGCATCGCCTCCAGAATCACAACAACATGCAAGCCACCACAGTGTGACAAACTTAATTATGAGTAGTGGTTTCAGCTCACTAGTGTCTGGTATATCAATTTTTAAGCTTTCCATTTCATTTTTGACAGCTGCCAGTATTCCTAGGCTTATAGTTCATGTTCTGATTATTAATGAATGTTTGTAGCAATTTTTCCTAATTTTGAACTATGCCACCTCAGCAGGTGAAGAGCTCAAAAGCTTTACTGCATCCACATCATCACTGTCAACTCTACTTTGAGAAGGCAGCTCTTCCCCAGTCACATTTTGTGTGCCTTCCAACATGAGGGGCTTATCTTCCAGCACTATATGTGACAGTGTCCTACTGCTTTTCATAAGATTTTCAGTGTCTAAGCATGCAGAAATAGCCTGCTTCTCCCTGAAACTTGTCTATCATGGGTGACCCTGTTGGTATTTAAAATACTGGCGGCATAACTTCCAGAATCACAGCAACACACAAGCCACCACAGTACAAACTAACAGATGAATGACAGTGTAAAGATTTATAACCTTGGACACCATATGGGACAGTTCTAGTCTGTCCTATAGAGTTGTTATAAAATTTTACTTAATGGCAGAGGGTTTGGTTTGTGTTTTTTCTTGTCACTGGCTGAGGCCTGCCCAGTAAAAGTGTGATCTTATCTCAAAAGCTGAGGTGGATCCTGAAAGTGCTCATAAGTGGACACTGTCATCTCACGGAACTCTTTGTAGCTTGTTCCGTTTTTACTGAATGGTGTTACTCTGTGACTGCTAGTAAGATCCACTGACTTGAATGGTAGAATTGCCTTGGCTCTTTAATTCTGAAACTATTACTCTCATTCATTTCATTTCACAAACACTTGACCTTGTTGTGATCACTGAGTGATATGAATAATATATAGAACCCAGAGCCTGAAGATATGTAGTCTGCTCTTTATGTAATCTTTGTACGGAGTCCTAGATGAGTCATTTGGAAACAGGTGTAATGTATACGAAATTGGACTGTACTCCAAATATGACAGTGGAGAAGGCACGATTTAGAACAGCTTTGGAAGGAACATTCCAAATATTGGGAGAGTGGCAGGTCAGAATTGAAGACTTTTTAACGATCTCTTCCATAGCGACAAAGAGTGACTTGGGCCACAGAATGAAGTTTTTTGTTTTGTTTTGTTTTGGTTTTTATATAGCTGCCCTAAACAGAACTGGCTGGGATCTCAGGGACATTCAAGGCCAGTTATGTTCTCTCAGGGCAAGTATTGAAATCTACAGTAAATATAAGGGTTTCCATGGAGGCTTCTATCCCATGACACACTAAGGCCTTGGGGCTCTACGAGTAGACAGAGACAAATCTTTATAATAACCAGTTCCTTGGAAGGCCATCTCTCAACCTCTTAGAGGTTTTTCTTTCATTGATTTGGTTCCAGAGTTACCTGCTTCTGTGGTACATATTAGAGTCCTCGTGTGGTGCTGCCGGTTGATGTGCTGGACTGCAAGGTTGGTTTGAACTGTAAAATCAGTGGTTCAAGCTCACCAGCTGCTCCTTGGAAATGCTGTACAAGGTTGCTATGGTTCAGAATCAACTTAATGGCACTTAACACCACCAACAACAAATGGTACATATATGGAACAAGAGCACTTCCAGAGGAACATGGTTATCACTATTCTAACAATTTGACACAACTAGTGTTAGTATGTTTGTTGTTGACAGTTTTTTAGTCAGCACCCATCTCATGGGGACTCCATACACAATGGAATCAATCACTACCTGGTGCCATGCCATCCCCATGATGGGTTGCAAATTGGATCTTTGTAATCCATAGGACTTTCATTGGCTGACTTTCAGAAAGTGATTATCAGGCCTTTCTTTCCAGTCCATTTGAGTCTAGAAGCTCCACTGAAACCTGTTCAGCATCATATCAACACGCAAGCCTCTACTAACCATGAGTTGCATTAGCTGTGAATCAAAAACCTGTGTATATTTAATGGTGTGGTGGTGGCAGTGTACTGTGGAATCATAGACTCATAGAGGCCCTGGATAGTGTTTCTGAGGTTGTAAATCTTTATGGGCGCAGAAAGTTTCATCTTTCTCCTGTTGAGAAGTTGGTGGGTTTGAACTGCCGACCTTGCAGTTAGCAGCCTGACTCATGACCCACTACGTTACTAAGGCTCCATGTATGTTGTATGGAAGGCAGTAATTCTACCACTGATCCACCATAGTCCCTGTGTGTTAGTGTTGTTGTTTTTGTTGTTAAGTGCCATGGAGTTGGTTCCGACTCATACCAATGCTGTATAGGGTTCCCAAGGAGCAGCTGATGGGTTTGAATTGCCAGTTTTGTGGTTAGCAGTCCAATGCTTATCCTACAGCACCACACCAGGAGTCCACTCCTCTAATTCTAGGGTATGGTGATTTGTGCAGGCTCATTCCTTATAGCCTAATCGACTCTTAGGCTGCCATAGAAGAATTTAGTAAACTCATATGTGGCGCTGTGGGTTAATGCACCAGACTGCAAAGCTATTTGAATGCAAGGTTGGCAGTTCAAGCTCACCAGCTGTTCTTCGGAAACCCTATACAGGGTCGCTATGGGTTGGAATCGACTCAACGGCACTTAACAACAACAACATATCATTTGATGTAGTGGAACAAACTTTCTGTTATTCTGGGCTAGGAATTACTGAGCACTTATTTGCCAGTTACTGTGTTAAGGGGCTTACATAATTTTTCTCATTTAATTCTTCAACTACCATTTATGTTATACACAATTATTATACCTATTTTACATGTGAGAAATGGGAGACACGGGAAGATAAAATACTTCGTAAAAGGTGGAGTAATAACTTGCCCTGATTCATACCATATAATAATAAACTTGTCTGTCAATTTGTCATACTGTGGTGGCTTCACTGTTGCTGTGATGCTGGGAGATATGTCACTGGTAAATACCATCAGGGTTATACATTGTAGAAAAGTTTGAGCTGATCTTTCAGACAAAGACAGACTAGAAAGAAGAAGAAGAAGACTAATTCTGAATGTTTAGTCTGAAGCCTTAGGAATAGCAGCAGAGCATTGTCTGATATGGTTCCAGAGGACAAAACTATTATGAACAGCACCTGAATATTTTTAGATAAAGCATGAGGAAATGAGCCTTTCAGATTGGAAGGCACTGAAAAAAATGTCTGGGGAAGAGCTGCCTCCTTCAAAGTAGAGTGTACCATGATGATGTGAATGGAGTAAAGCTTTCGGGATCTTCAGTTGCTGATGGGGCACAACACAAAATGAAAAGAAACAGCTGTAAACATCCACTAATAATTGAAAAATGGAATGTATGAAGTATGAATCTAGGAAAATTGGAAGTTGTCAAAAATTAAATGGAATGCACAAACATTGATATCCTAATCCATTAGTGAGCTCAACTAGACAGGTACTGGTTGTTTTCAATCTGATAACCATATCTCTACTGTGCTGGGAATGACAAATTGAAAAGGAATGCTGTCACATTCATCAACAAAAAGAGTATTTCAAAATCTATCTTGAAGTATAGTACTGTCTGTGATTGGATAATATTCCTACACATACAAGGAAAAGCAGTTAATGCTACTATTGTTCAAATTTACAAACCAGCCACTAAAGCCAGTGATGATGAAATTGAAGAGTTCTGCCAACTTCTTCAGTCTGACATTAATCAAACATGCAATCAAGATGTACTGATAATTATTGGCTATTGGAATGCAAAGGTTGGGAACAAAGGGAAAGGATCAGTAGTTGGAAAATATGGCCTTGGTGATAGAAACAATGCTGGAGATCCCATGAAATAATTTAACAGGACCAATGACTTCTTCATTGCAAATGCCTTCTTGTTTACTTTTACTTTTAAAAATAAAACAAACAAAACATCTTTATTGTGAATGTAGTAAAGGTTTACAGAGCAGGTCATCAGTTTTATATTCCACAAATCATATTTTTTGCTTCATCACATGGTTGCAATCTCCTCCATGTACCAACAGTTAACAGCACTTACCTCTAATCATTTTAATCACTGTATTCTTCCCATGTTTCCCACCACCCCTATATTTCCTCTGCCAACCTCCCTCTGGTTGCATATTGCGTGCCCCATCACCCATGTCAATGCATGTCTACCCTCTAACGCATGTATCATTTCCTCCTCCCCCCAAAACCATTATAGATTGTTTCTTTTATCAAGAAATCCCCCTTTTTTATATATACAAAACAAAAGAAGGAATATATAATTGTTTAAACAATCAAAGGGAACATTCTGGAACAAGCAAGTTATTTCCCAGTGCAGAAATATATCTGGGCAACCATAGAAATTGAGATGGGAGTGAAAACAATTTAAATGAGTTAAAGAATGAAATAGTAGGAGTAGATTCGGTGTATACTTTAATACACAAGAGCACTAAAAATCACACTGTGGCAGGCAAGGTCATTTTGATCCTTGCCTGGGCAAAGAGAAAGTGTCCTGTCATAGTATGGTTAGTAGTGGGGCAGGAGTACCAGGAAAGCCTAGATACTGGGAGCCTAGTTATGCAGAAAAACCATGTGCTAGCCAAGAGTGAAATCTAGGGAAGTTAAGAAAGGCAAGGTACATTAGGCAGCACTTGGCCAAGCTGGTGCTATAGATCCAAGTTAGTTGGCAGGTAGAATCCAGAACCCAGAAAGTTAGAGACTAGAAAACGAATACCAGTAAATTAAGCTGAATGTTGATCCAAGATCAAAGTTCGTTGAGGTCTACTCAGCTATATTTTGCCTTGTGACTCAGGCCTTCTGAAGTCAGTATATGTGAGTTGTAGTTATAATGCAAGAAGCTAGGACTGGTTGATGAGCATCCCTGATAATAGAAAAAAGATACCAAGATCCTCTCATGTCCAGATATTGTGGGATTTTCAAGGCTACTTGCATTTTATTCATATTTTACACATACCTAATATGATTTTTAGAATCCCTGGTAGCACAGTGACTAAGCACCAAGCTGCTAACCAAGAGGTTGGTGGTCGGAACCCACCAGGGACTCTGTAGGAGAACAGACTTGGTCACTGGTTACTGTAAAAGTTACAGCCTAGGAAACTCTATGGAGCAGTTCTACTCTATCATATAGAGTTTCTATGAATCAGATGGATTTCATGGTATACAACAACAATGACTATGTTCTGTTGTACATGGGATCATTATTAGTTGGGGGACCAGCTTGACAGCAGCTAACAACACAACAGCTATAATTTTAGTTATGTTTATATAGCGTAGTGGTTACGAATCGGGCTGTGAACCTTAAGGTCAGCAGTTCGAAACTACCAACTGTTCCACAGGAGAAAGATGAGACTTTCTACTCCCATAAAGATTTACAGCCTCGGAAACCCTGTACAGGGTCGCTATGAGTCGGAACCAACTCCACGGCACATAAAAACAACAACAATATAGAAAAGAGAAACAAATATACTTTCAAACTTTTCATTAAGTGGAACCTCTGCCACCATATCAATGTCAGCTGTGGTTTTGGTTTTCCAGTTATGGTGCCTTGAATTTACTTGATACAGCTTTTCTCCCCAATGTCTTCTTAATTACCACCAAGTGATTTGGAGGAACAATGCAAATAAGGTATACAGGGTTCTAAGGCTAGGATTGGCTAGTTTTGCCCTCCAGCTTTAAAAGGAGTCATTTCAGAAGCAGAGACAAAAAAGATCCCAGGACCATCAAGAAGGAAGAGCCTGACTGGAGCATGATAGGTCAAGAGGTGACAGCATAGACAACATCAGAGATGACAGCAAAGACGTTGTCAGAGATGACAGCTGAGGCAGTGTCATGGAGAGACAGAGCAGCTTCAGGCTCTAGGCCTATAGACTGAGTAAAGCTGAGTGCCTACAGGCAGGAGAGTGGCTTAAAGAATGTGCCCTTTAGGCAGGCGTTCACAGACTGGCTAAAATAATTTTGTGACACGTGCTCCAGCAGGGCAGAGGCCAAGAAACCACGTGGCTAAGAGGCCGAAAACAAGAATGAGGCGTGCCTGCAGTCTGGCAGACAAGAGGCATTCCTGACTGGAGAACTGCTGTGTCCTGAGTTAGTTTTGATCTTAAATTGTACCCTGTTCACTTCCCTAAAAAACCCCACAATTGTGAGTATTGTTATGAGTTCTGTGTGGCTATTGCAATGGATTATGGAACCCAGATATGAAGCAGAGTGTGCAATGGGAGGAATGGTTGGTGTCAGAATAGGGTAAAGGAGATCATAGGGTGGAAGCATGTCTGACCCCTGCTTCTCTTTCCCCTTTGTGAAGTCAGGGAAAGTCAAACATGGGTTCTCACGTGTTTCTTGCACCTGTGAATTACTCTGTCACAAGAAGGATTTTTAAAAAAGAAAAGTAAATTTTGAATTTGCCAAAATTGAGTTAACAATGTTAAGAAGTTAAGTCATGAAGCCAATAATAATAATAAACATTTCCTCCAAATATAATTTTAAGGAAACAAAGACTTTAAATTACAAATCAGAGAGAAATTATATGAGAAGTAAATATTCCTATAAAACGATAATTTAAACATAAATAGAACAAGATGAAACATCAGAGTTGGGGGCCATCAGAAAAACTTTAGGAAAGTACAGATTACACACTATGTAATTCACAGCAAGCATTTAAGAGTGAGTGATGAAATATCCTCCTTCCAACTACATTCTTCCTAGAAAGTAAAGGCAATCTGATCTTCCTAGTTGCTCTCTAACTTGAACCTAAACATCACAACATCTGAAAAGCACAAGAATTATACCAAAGGCCTGGACTTTGTGTTTGAGGAATGAAATGTTGCCTAACAACAGATTCTATGGATTTCTTACTTAATGTTTCTTTCATCCTTTATTTCCTGTCCTTTCTCTTTTCCCTTTCTCCAGTCTCCCCTGGCACAACCCTTGACTCCTTGATAATGAATCTTGGAGTAGTCAATACATTCTATTCCAAATTGCTTTTGACTTCCTGGTCGTGACTGCTTTTAGGAGACAGTTTCTTTCTAAATATGTACAATCCAAAAACATTTTTAGAAGTGGATTAAAGGTTGGAAAAAAATGCCCAACAGTGTTTTGCTCTCCTTTGCTCCATTTAGGTATCATTAGCACTTGTTATGCACTTTGCTCATTCTTACTGAATTTGAACTTATCCCTGCAAAGCCCCTTTCTTCATCTCATTTTCTACTTGAGTTTCTTGAGGGAAAATTATTTAGCCTTGTCCATCTCCTGGTGCGGTGCTGTGGGTTAATAGGCTGGACTGCAAAGTCAGTTTGAACCATAAGGTTGGTGGCTCAAGCTCACCAGTCACTCCTTGGAAACCCTATACAGGGTTGCTATGGGTCGAACCAACTTGACAACAATTAACAACAACAACAAGCACAGCAGTAAATGCTCAATAAGGTATTGTTGAATAAATTCTATCTTATTCTTGCCCTACCACAATATTTACTTCTTTGAAATGGCCAAATAATCAACCTTCATTAATTAATGAATTATTTCAAAATGTTTACTTTCTGTATTAATACTTTGCTAGGGATTCTACTCTCATGAAATCCACAAGGAAGAAGGGAATTCAAAGAGATAACCTATTGCAATGTGGTAAGATAACTGCTACAATGGTATGGGAGTACATAGGAACAGAACCTAGCTAGACAAACAGTGTCAGAAAATGCTTCTTGTTGATAATATTGTATTTGAGTCATGACAAATAAGTGCAATTTGGTTATTCAGTTGGAACAAGAACAGGTGAAATAAGAGAGAGGTGACCTGTCTATGTAAATGCTGGAGAGAGCCTAGCAGGTTCAGAAGATGGTATGCCATTCAAGATAAATCAAGAGTAAAGTGTGTAATGGAGAGACAAGAATGGAGAAATAGTGGGCTAATGTAACATACTTCATCATATAAAATCTTGAGGAGATTAAACTTGATTATATGTGCAATGGGGATTGACATCAATTTGTAAATTAGGACTCTAATGGCACTATAGAGGATAGACTGGGGAAAGTCGAATTGCGTGCAGAGGATTGGAAGATATTGCAGTAGTTCTGTTGAAAAATATTGACTTGAACAAAGGTGGTGGCAGTGAGTATGTAAATGAGGAAAAAGGTACGAGATATTTAGAAGGTCGAACTTACAAGACTCAGGTATGGAATAGTGAGGGAATTAAAAGGCTTCATGAATGACTCCCAGATGATGGTACCAGTAACTGAACTAAATAGAGAAAGATAAATAGATGCAGGCAGGGAAACGATGCATACAGTTTTTAGATAAGTTTAATGGACTAGTTGTTTTTGTTAAGTGCCATCCAGTCAGTTCTGGCTCATAGTGACCCTGTATAGGGTTTCTGAGGTGTGGCTGGTGGGTTTGAACCGCTGACCTTGCTGTTCAAATTAACCTTGTGGTCCAGTGCATTATCTTGCAGCACCACACAAGGACTCCTTAATGGACTTGTAGTATACATCAAACTCACAGTTATATCCTTTAAGAAGTTGGATACAAGAGCTAGAAACATGCATCATAGATTGGGATTTGTATGTCATCACCATAAAAGTTATACTTGAAATACTAATAGATAATATTTATGTCGAGGTGCAACTCATACTGAAGGCTGTGATCTTTGATCTTCATCAGTGTTTTACGACCTCTTCATTTTCAGCAAGCGAGATGGTATCATCAGCATATTGCAGGTTGTTAACAAGTCTTCCTGTAATCCTGATGCCATGTTCTTCTTAATATAATCCAGTTTCTCTGATTATTTCCTCAGCATACAGAGTGAATGAGTATGGTGAAAGAATACCATGATGGCATACACCTTTTCTGATTTTAAATAATTCTGTGTCCTCTTGTTGTGTTCAAATGATTGCCTCTTGGTCTATATACAGCTTCCTAATGAGCACAATTAAGTGTTCTAGAATACTCATTCTCCACAATGCTGTCCACAACTTGTCATGATCCACACTGTCAACAGTCTTTGCATAGTCAATCTTTCTGGTATTCTCTACTTTCAGCCAAGATTCATCTGATGTCGGCTATGATATCCCTCATTCCATGTCCTTGTCTGAATCCAACTTGAGAACCTCTGCCAGTTCCTTGTTATTGTACTTATAGCAGCTGTTTAAAAATTATCTTTAGCAATGAACTGTTGCAGTCATTTTGAATTATCTTGAGTAAATTTTTACTTGCATGTGATATAAATTATGTTGGATGATTTATGTATTCTGTTGAGTCACCTCTCTTTGGAATTGGCACAAATATGGATCTCTTCCAATCAGTTGGCCAGGAGCTGTCTTCCATATTTCTTGGAATAGATGATAAAAAGCTTGTTGAAAGATTTAAATTCTCAGACCCTTGTTCTTTGCTAATGCTTTCCGTGTATCTTGGACTTCTTCCTCTGTATAATTGGCTAATGTTCATATGCTACCTTTTGAAGCAGTTGAACATTGATCATTTCTTTTAGTTACAGTGGTAACTGTAACTTCGTTTGATGCTTTCTGCATCAATAAATATTTTCCCCACAGAATCCTTCAATATTACAATGCAAAGCTTGATTTTTTTTTTTTTCTCCAGTTCTTTAAGCTTGGAAAATGCTGTGTGTGTTCTTCCCTTTTGGTTTTCTAACTCCAGGTATTTGCAAAATTCATTTTAATATTTGACTTTGTCTTCTTGGGCTGTGCCCTTTGAAATTTCTGTTTAGTTCTTTTATTTCATCATTTCTCCCATTTGCTTTAGCATCTTTACTCTGAAGAGCAAGTTTTAGAATGTCTTCTGATATCAATTTTGGTCTTTCTTCTTTCTTGTATATTCTTAATGACCTTTTGTTTTCTTTCTGTGTGATATTCTTGATGTCATCCCACAGCTCTTCTGCTCTTTAGACGTTAGTGTCTAATTCATCAAATCTATTCTTGAGATGATCTCTAAATTCAGGTGGGATATGTTAAAGTTCATATTTTGGGTCTTGTGGTCATGTTTTGATTTCCTTCAGCTTCAGCCTGAATTTGCATATAAGTAATTGATGATTTGTTTCAGAGTCTGTCCCTGGCCTTGTTTTGACTAATTACATGTAGTTTTTCCACTGTCTCTTTCCACAGATATAGTCAATTTGATTTCTGTGCATTCTATCTGGTGAGATCCATGTCTTTTATGTTTGAAAAATTTAATTTCCATGAAAAAGTAATTGGTCTTGCAAAATTCCATCATGCAATCTCAAGCATAGTTTCTATTACTAAGGCCATATTCCACCCTTTGCATTCAAATCACCAGTCATTATCAATACATCTTGATTGCATGTTTGACCAATTTCAGACTGACAAAGTTGGTAGAATTCTTCAATTTCATCATCACTGGCTTTTGTGGTTGGTGCATAAATTTGAATAATAGTGGTATTAACTGGTCCTCCTTGACAGCATTGTACTTCAAGACAGATCTTGATATGCTCTTTCGGATGATGAATGCAACACCATTACTCTTCAATTTGTCATTCCCATCATAGTAAACCATGTGATTATCAGATTCAAAAGCCAATATCAGTCCAATATCAGCTCACTAATGCCTAGGACACTGATGTTTATGCGTTCCATTTCATTTTTGACAACCTCTAATTTTCCTAGATTCATACTTTGTACATTCCATGTTCCGATTATTAATGGATGTTACAGCTGTTTCTCCTCATTTCACATTGTGCCCCATTAGCATATGAAGGGCCTCAAAGCCTTACCCATTGTGTCACCATGCTCAACTCTACTTTGAGGAGGCCTCTTCCCCAGTCATATTTGAGTGTGTTCCAACCTAAGGGGCTTTTTTTTTTTGGCACTTTATCTAAAAAATTTCTGGTGCTCTTCATCATGTTTCTATATTCAATATTCTAGCACTCCACTGCTATTCATAAGGTTTCTAGTGACTAAATATTCAGAAGTAGTCTGTTCATCCGTCTTCCTAATCTGCGTTTGCTTGGAAGCTTATCTGAAATCTGTCTACCATGGGTGACCCTACTGGTATGTAAAACACCAGTGGCATATAGCTTCCAGAACCATAGCAACACACTAGCCACCCCAATATAAGAAACTGACACATGAATGATGGACTGTAAAGATAGGCTGTGTTAATAAACGAAATGATTAATATTATTAAGATGTCAGTTCTGTACAGTTTGATCTATAGATTCAATATGATGCCAATTATGAGTAAAATTCTTCCAGAATTATTTTTTTTTCATAAATTGACATTGCAATTCTAAGAATTGTATGGAAATGTAAATAACTTTAGATTGCAATAGCAACTTTGAAAAAAATAAAGTTGAATGAGTTTACCTAGCTTCTTTCAAGACATATTATAGAGATACAATAATCAAGAGAGTGTGGTATTGGCATAAAGATAACCAGATGGAACAGAATATGGAATCTTGAAACAGATCCACATATATATGATCAGTTGAGTTTTGACAAAGGTATAAAGGTAATTTAGTGTCAAAAATATGCTGGAATAATTGGATAACAATATGTAAACAAACAAACAAAACCAAACAAAATCAATTTAATACCGATCCATACCTTACACCATTTATTTAAAACTTAAGTCACAATAAGTCATAGGCCATAATGTAGAACCTAAAACAACAAACTTCTAACAAAAAGTATAAGATAAAATCTTTGAAATCTTAGATTAAACAATAATTTCCTTGAAAGTATACCAAACAAACAAACAAACCAAAACAAACTGAAATCTAATTAAAAATAAAACCACTATGCATAAAAGGAAAATCTAATACATTGGACTTCAAAATAATGAAAAAATGGTAGCAGAAATTCAAACCGAATTCAAAAGAGGATGTGGAATGAGGGAGATCATTGCTGATGTCCGATGGATCTTGGCTGAAAGCAGAGGATACCAGAGAGATGTTTACCTGTGCTTTATTGATTATGCAAAGGCTTTTGATTGTGTGGATCATGAAAAGCTATGGACAACATTGCAAAGAGTGAGTATTCTGTAACACTCAATTGTGCTCATGAGGAATCTGTACATGGACCAAGAGACAATTGTTTGAACAGAACAAATGGATACTGAAAGGTTTAAAAGTGATGTATTCTTTTACCATGCTATTCAATCTGTATGGTGAGAAAATAATCTGAGAAATTGGATTTTATAAAGAGGAACATGGCACTCAGATTGGAGGAAGACTCATTAAAAATGAGTAAAAATACACAGATGATATAACCTTACTTGCTGGAAGCAAAGACAATTTAAAATACTTACTGATGAAGATCAAAGATCACAGTCTCCAGTATGGATTGCACCTCAATTTAAAGAAAACAAAAGTCCTTACCACTGGGCCAGTAAATAACATCATGATAAATGGAGAAAAGATTGAAGTTGTCAAAGAGTACATTTTGTTTGGATCCACTGTCAACACTCATATAAGCAGCAGTCAAAACATCAAACAACATATTGCATTAGACAAATCTGCTGCTCAAGGCCTCTTTAAAATGTTCAAGAGCAAAGATATCAGTCTGAAAATTAAGGTGATCTTGAATGAAACCATGGAATTTTTAATAGCCTCATATGCATTTGAAATTAGAACAGCAAATAAGACCATTGAAGAATTTATTCATTTGAGTTATGGTGTTGGAGAAAAATATTGAAAATACCATGGACTGCTAGAAGAACAAATAAATCTGTGTTGGAAGACGCACAATCAGAACGCTCCTTAGAAGCCAGGATGTGAGACTCCGTCTCTCTTACTTTAGCAATGTTATCACAAGGGAGAAGTACCTGGAGAAGGACATCCTGGTTAGCAAAAAAGAGGCAGATCCTCAGTGAGATAGCTTGACACTGTGGTAACAACAATGGGCTCAAACATAACAATAATTGTGAGGATGCCACAGGACCAGGCAGGGTTTTATTCTGTTGCTAGTAGTTGGAGCCAACTCCATGACACATAACAACAACAACTTTTTGAAAAATATAGTTAAAGGAGTGAAAAGAAAAATCATAGACTTAGAGAAAATATTTGCAAATCATATAGCTGATAATGAACTTCTGTCTAAATATACAGAGAAACCTTAAAATTCCATTATAAGAGGGGGCAGGACTTGATGGCAGCAAGAGTGAAGGTGCAGTGAAGTTCACCGTCAGCCATACCACAGAATACCAGGCAAAGCAAATCCAGGGAAGAGCTCCAAAACTCAGAACCATATAGCTAGGAATATTTTTAAAGTTTGAGGGCTTATAGCTAGTGGAACATGAAGCTGAAGTAAGAAATCGCATATAGCAAGAGCTATATGGCAA